>NW_011889375.1:113316-115454 GCF_000151845.1 Pteropus vampyrus
GCGGGGCCCGCGCCGTGCTTGGACGTGACCTGCGAAAGGAAGAGGCGCCACCGTGACCCCGAGAAGCCCGTCTTCCCCGCCCGAGTCTGGCCCTGCAGCCGACTGTCCTCCCGGCACATGTTTACCCAGCGTTAACTGAGTGTCTGCGGTGTGCCCGGGGCCCGGGACTCAAGCTGAGGTGAAGCAGGGTCTCTGGCTTTGGGGAGCCCGTGCGTCACTGTGAAATAGCGGGCTTTAGGCGAGTGGTTCTGGCGATGCGCCGACTAAGCCGTGAGCCCGGGCGCGTCTGTCGGCGGGAGCTCGGCACACCTGTGCGCCTGGGGTCGGCCGGTTTGCTGCAGAAGCAGCCGTTGCTGGGAGCGGCACCCAGATGGCTGGAAATAGGCAGCCACATGCAACCAGGGTCCGTGACAGGAGGGCGTGATGAGTGTGGCCAGGCAAACAGGAGACAGACGAGCTGACTTCGGAGTGGCACATGCAGCCCAGTGACGACGGACCAGCGGGATCAGAGGCTCGCCGCATCTTTTTGTTTGTGTGTGGGCCGTGCAACCTGTTTACGTGAACGGGGGACAGTCACAGGGCAATTGCCAAACCGAGGGGGTTCATGCACGAGGGTCCTGCGGTGGGACGAAGGGCCTGTCCGTCTCTGTGGGGGAGGCAGCACGGAGCGGACTGACCCCTGGGAGAGGGGCCCCCAGGCAGAGATGAAGCCGCATTCAGAGTGCACCGGAGACGTTTCTCCTGAGACGCGCGTGTGTCCCCTGCCCCTGAAAATAGAAGCGCGGGCCACGCCGACGCGGCTCTGAGTCGGACGGTGACGAGAAGCTGCGCAACACACAGCGGGCTGGGGAAAGCCGGCCGGCGAGACGGCGCCGTGGCCGGGCCATTTGGTGCCCGTGGCTGGGTCGTTTATTCTCCCATGGAGAAAACGGGCAGGTGAGAACAGCATGGAGGCCGGGTCATTCGGTCCCCATGCAGAACGACGTTCGTCCCAGAGTTCCCGCACAATGGCTTTGCCCCTGGGAGCAGAGAGCAGTGTGGCCACGAGCTCGCAGCAGGAAACAAAGGCCCCGAGATGAGCCACGGCAGAAAACCCGGGGGTCCCCACTGGGGGTGGGGGCTGCTCTGTGAGTGTGGTGGGGGGCGGGGACTTTCCGAGGTGACAGAGGTGACAAGAAGCCAAGCGCTGCCCTGCTGTCTCGCATCCCCTCCTCTGCTCTGCGGGGGCTTCCCATTGACCAAGGCCGCCGGCCGGAATGAGGCGGGCAGATGGCGCGGCCGGGCCCAGGGCGAAGGTGGGGGGATGGAGGAGGGCGGGGAATGGTCCAGGAGGGACGAATAAGGGAACGCGGCTCTCCAGGCACTGACCTCCCGGTGACCTCACAGCGGCCGTGCCAGGAACGAGCCGACTGCCAGTTCTCTGGCGGGGACTGGGAACCCTCCCTGAGCCTGCGACACCGCAGCCCGGCCCCGCTTCGTCTGGACAAGCTGGGCTCAGCTTGTCCCTCTGTAGCTTTCCCTGAGTTCCAGGAAAGCGACTGGAGTGTGTGTGTGCGTGTGTGTGTGCGCGTGCGTGTGTGTGCGCGTGCGTGTGTGTGTGCGTGCGTGTGTGTGCGTGTGCGTGTGTGTGCGTGTGCGCACGTGTGTGCGTGTGCGTGTGTGTGCGTGTGCGTGTGCGTGCGTGTGTGACTGCGGAGGCGGCCGTCGTCCCCGTGTGAGCTCTGTCCCCAGCTGCAGCCGTCCTGAGGAGGCTCCTGGGGTCCGCTCCCCATGTGGGCCCTGAGCTGCTGCCCTGCCGGTGGCCTGCCGGTGTCCCGCTGGAGCTCCCATGCTCCACCCTCAACGCCACATGGCCCAGTCTACTGCCTGGGAGTAGGGGTCACTTTGGTGGAAATCTTGTGGGAAGGTCCAAATACACATCCTGCCAACATAGATTCCTAACAGGTGGCCTGTGGTTTGCTGTCATACACACGACACAATCCTACAGCAGGAGGAGGCACTGTGTCCTGCGGGAGGCCTGTGGGGAGGGCGGGGATGGACCACGCTGTCGCCCGGAGGCTGCCGTGTGCGGTGGCCCGGATATGTCACTTCCTGATTCCGATGGCCGTACGTTTATGTAGGAAAATGGCTTTGTAGGA
>NW_011889375.1:115504-117421 GCF_000151845.1 Pteropus vampyrus
CTCTGGGTACTTGCCTACTCCTCCAGGGGAAGTTGAGGTGCTGCTTCACTGAGAAGCCAGCGCTGCTATCCTTATAATTTCCCTTATGTTCCAAAGTGGCTGCTGGAGCTCCAGCCATCACCACATTCAAAGCAGCGAAAACAAGAGATCGGATTATGGGGAAGAGGGCACTCCATTTCAAGGTCTCCTGGAAGTCTAGCCTGCAGACTTAGGCACGTACGACATCAGCTGAAAGCACTCAGGTCGCCAGTAACGTAGCAGCAAGAGCGCTGGGGGTGGGGGTGGGGGTGCAGTTTTAGCTGTTGCCCTAAAATGACATGAGGGCTCGGATTCCACGAAAGAGGACTGGAGTAGGTACTGCGTGGCCAGCGAGCTCTGCGGTAGGAGCGCACACGCTGTGTGGCTGTTTCGCAGGGGAACAGAATGAAATCAGTTTTGAGCCTGTCGAATCAACTAGGAGATGGCAAATGATGGGCGTGTCTTCAGCAATCCGGGTTCAGAGATTAGTACTGTTTTCGGGTTTAAAGTAGCATACGAAGACCCTTAGATCAGACTCCGTTTGTATTTATGAACGAAATTGTCAAAATGAATGCAATAGATTCAAGGAGAAGAAAGAACGTTATGGATATTTCCCATTTGGGCTGAATAAATAGCATTGTCATTTTCCGCGGTGAGAATTCCCACTGAGAGCTTTAATGGAGAAATTTTTCTGGCCGGAAAGGGTTTCAAACTGCTGAAAGAAGCCGGAAGCATTTTTCTTAATTACTTGCTATTGCTTATCATGGCAAAGGAGACGTTTCACTACTTTATCAGAAAAATTCATCACATTTTTCTTTACATTAAAGTGTTTTAAGGAAAAATGGGATCCACTGAGTTAAACATACATCTTCAAACCCAGCCAAATTCACTGGCTAACAACACAGGTTTAGAAATGTCATGAACATATCTTTCTTTCCAACAGAAAGGGGACGTTATGGGCGCCATTTGGTCACGGCACTCACGGCTCGTGGGCATAGCTTCGTGTTTCTGGCTTTTATCTGTCACCAAATTGCAGCCGTGTATTTGGTTTCTGGTTTGTTCACGAGGCACTGGTACATGGCTTCAGGTAAACCCTTCGTGGGGTGTCGCCATGGTTGATGAGACGCTGGTTCCAACTTCATCGCACTGACCCAGTCTGCCCTTTGGGTGTGTTATTCTCAGATGTTGCCCGGGGTGGTGTGCCCGCTTAGACCAAAGCTGATCACCAGATGTGCAGCCAGGTGCCTCCTTGGAGAGTCCCTCCCAAAAGCAAAGTTCAGCAACAGCCACTGCTCTACTCAGGGCAACCGGGCATGAGCCACCAAGCAATCTGCAGGTGGCTGCCACCCAAGCTGGACTCGAGGTACCTCAAGAAGCCACGCTGCAAACTGAGGCCAGTTGCTGCCAGTGCCAGACTTGAGGCTGCTTGGCAGCTGGTACTGGGCCTGCTGAGGCTAGACGGTGCTCGTTCGGGCTTTGCGAATCTCTGAGAGATTTTAGGAAAGCCTGCAGGAGGAGCCGAGATAGGCCACTTGTAAGGAAAAGCCACCGGAAGTGCTTGGGTGGGCCCAGAAGTTGGGAGGGGCGGGGTCTCAGGGAATCACCTGGGTGGGGCCGACGGAGTCAGCCAGGTTGATGGAGACTCAGTATGGCGGCCGAATCTGCATACTGGGAGGGAGAAGAGCTCTACAAACCGACAGTGGCCTCTGCTGGCATTTCAGTCTGGGAGAAAGCTGCCCCTCCAGCCCTCACCCTGAAGCAAGACAACTCGATTCCTCCCCATGTATCCCTGATGCCCTTAGAGCTACAGCCCTAGCACTGGAGCAGAGTGAGAGTCATCATCAGGTAAGTCTGCGTGCGGGAAAATTAAGGGGAACACCTGGGACTCCAGTCGCCTCC
>NW_011889375.1:117471-119829 GCF_000151845.1 Pteropus vampyrus
AGGAGGCACTGTGTCCTGCGGGAGGCCTGTGGGGAGGGCGGGGATGGACCACGCTGTCGCCCGGAGGCTGCCGTGTGCGGTGGCCCGGATATGTCACTTCCTGATTCCGATGGCCGTACGTTTATGTAGGAAAATGGCTTTGTAGGAAATACACACTGACATATGTAGGAGTTATTCCCAAAAAGCTCAAGAAAATAAGTATTTGTACTGTTTTTGCACTTGCTGTGGATTTTGAGAGTGTTTCAATACAGAAAGTTTAAAAATCGGATTAGATCTCCAATTTAAATTTTCGAAATTAAGTTGTGGCTGTGACAGGCCGTTTTGACGTGAGGGCAAGCGAGACGGTCTCAGGAGACATGCGGCCTCTTGAATCACATCTAAATTTAGAAGCCAAACGTAGTCAAAGCGCGCAGCACAAGGTTTGACCCCGAGCAAGGACTCTGACACTGGGGACGCGGGTGGCGGTGGCTTCTGCATTTCTGTTCATTTCCTTCCATTAAATTCCTCTTGTTTTTCTGACACAGTGATGCTTCTGGAACCGTGATCACAGCGTTGCAGAGGTGTCAGGGCGGGTTATTCCGAATGCTGGATCCTCTGTGTTACTTTGTCTCAGGGAAAAATACTTACAATTGGGATTCTCTTATGAGGCACGATGTGGGTTTAGCTAGCTCTAATGTGATTTTTATTTATCTGAAATCAAAACACAGGTTATTTGCAGGGTGTAGGTATTTCCGGAACGTGTTTCCGGGATGTAAAGAGTTAAGCTTCACTCTGTATGAATATTCTCAGAGGAGGTTCCTCCCCCTGCCCCAGCCCTCCTCCTCACCCTGCTTTTAAATAATGAAGCAATGCAAATTGTTTTTCATGCATATGGATTAGAACATTCAATTAGTTTTCAATTATATACCCGAATGCTTTTAAGAAACTCCCAGTTTTTAAGAAATCAACTACTAATGCTGCAGCATCTCGCGGATGGGGGAGGAAGGGTTTGCCAGGCACGGAATAAAAGAAGCCTCGCCGGCACCAGCACTGCCGCGCCCACTTCCTGCCCGGCTCACTGGGCTACGTTCAGTTAGTGGCATTAGTTGCCGGGGAGAATAAAGGACATCGCTAGGTGTTTATAATCTGGTGCCTAAGTGAGGCAGCCCATTGGAAACGCAAGTGGAAGTCGCAAGAACTCAGAGAAAGGGCATCCCAGTCAGAATGGAGACCCGGAGACACATGCAGAGGTTTGTCTGTCTGTCCTGCCATCTACCCATCCATCCATCATCTATCCATCTGTCCATCTGTCCATTCGTCCATCCATCATCCATCCATCCACCTACCCAACCATCCATCCATCCATCCACCCATCCACCCATCCAACCATCCATCTATCCATCCATCCATCTATCCATCCATCCATTCATCTATCCATCGTCCATCCATCCATCCGTCCGTCCGTCCATTCATCCATCCATCCATCCATCTGTCCATCTATTTGTCCACCTATCCATTCGTCGATCTGTCCATCCATCCGTCCATCCGTCCATCCGTCCATCCGTCCATCCGTCCATCCGTCCATCCGTCCATCTATTGGTCCATCTATCCATTCGTCGATCCATCCATCCATCCATCCATCCATCCATCCATCCATCCATCCATCCATCTATCATTTGTACAACTGTTCATCCATTCAACCATCATCCATCTGTCCATCCATCCATTCATCATCCATCCATTCATCTATCCATCTGTCCATCCATCCATCCGTCCATCCATCCATCCATCCATCCATCTGTCCATCCATCATTTGTCCAGCTATTCATCCATTCGTCCATCACCCATCTGTCCATCCATCCATCCATTCATCATCCAACCATTTGTCTGTCCATCCATCCATCCATCTGTCCATTCATCTGTCCATCATCCGTCTATCCGTCCATCCATCCGTCTATCCATTTGTCCATCTATCCATCCATCGATCCGTCCATCCATCCATCCATCCATCTGTCCATCCATCCATCCATCCATCATTCGTCCATCTATCTGTCCATTCATCCGTCCATCATCCATCTGTCCGTCCGTCCATCATCCATCTGTCCATCCATTCATCCATCTCCGTCGATCTGTCCATTCATCCATCCATCCATCCGTCCATCCATCCACCCATCATTTGTCCAACTGTTCATCCATTTGTCCATCATCCATCTGTCCATCCATCCATTCATCATCCACCTATTCGTCTGTCCATTCATCCATTTATCTATCCATCCATCCATCCATCTGTCCATCCATCTATCCATCTGTCCATCCATTTGTCCATCTATCCATCCGTTGATCCGTCCATCCATCCATCCATCCATCCATCCATCCATC
>NW_011889375.1:119879-121557 GCF_000151845.1 Pteropus vampyrus
TCAGCGGAGCAGCTGCTGTGCACGGGCTGACCCTATGGAGCAGAGTTCACTTTGTCAGGGGATCTGGTGCCCGCTCAGTCTTCCCTTTGGGTGTGTTGTTTGTGGAGGTGCTTGGGTGGTGCTCTGGTGTGGTCTGAAGCTGGCCGTCATGTGTGTTGGTTCTGAGGCCTCTTGGGAGGGTCTCCGTTGCAGACAAAGTTTAACCACTGCCTGTGCCATTCTCAAGGCCACTTGGTATGAGCTACAAAGTGATCTGCAGATAATTGCCACTTGTGTTGGGCTTGGAGGCACCTGTGAGAGACTTAGCTGTGAATTGAGGCTGGTTATCGCTAGTGGTGGGCTTGGGGCTGCTTAGCATTTGGTATGGGGTCCGCCGAGGCCAGATGCTGTTCATTTGAGTTTTGTGAGCTTTTGAGAAGGATTTTAGGAAAAGTCTGTGGCATGAGCCAAAACCAGCCGTTTGTATGGAAAATCCACTAGAAGTGGCTTGGGTGGCCTGCACAATGGGATGGGCAGGGTCTGAGGGAATCACCTGGGTGGGGCTGACAGAGTCAGCTAGGTTGAAGGAGACGCAGATATGTTGGCTGCATCTGCACATCAGGGGCGGTGAGGGATCAACAAAGGGACAGTGGCTTCTGCTGGCACTTCTGTCTGGGAGAAAGCTGCCCTTCTAGCCCTTGCCCTGAAGCCAGACAACTCAGTTCCTCCCCGTGTGTCCTGGCGCCCTTCAAGCTGCTACCTCTGTGCTGGAGCTCAGTGAGAGTCATCATCAGGTAAGTCCACGCACAGGAAAATTAAGAGGAACAGCTGGGTCTCCAGCCAGCTCCGTCTCACTCCGCCACAATCTCTGCTGGGTTTCAAGGCAAATTTTGTGTGGACTTCTCTTCCTGACACTGGAACCTGGGCTGGGGAGCCCAGGGTGGGGCTGGGACCCCCTTGCTCCTCCAGGGAGACCTCCACAGCTGAGACATCCACCCTGATTATCAACCGCCACACACGGGTATGGGACCAGCCTGTTCTGTGTCTCTGCCCCTCGCACCAGTCTCGAGGTGGCCTCTTCTGTGTGTCCCCAGTTGTAATTTTTCTGTTCAGCTAGACTCGAGGTAATTCTCATTGGTGGTTCTGTAGCATAGGTGTGATTTTGATGTGGTTGTGAGAGATGAGCACAGTGTTTACCTCCTCTGCCTTTTTTACAAGAAAAGCATTTATTGTTAAAGAATTTTTTTAATATAACTTTTTGTATATTGTGAATTATTCAAAAATAATCAGACAGACGTATCATACATCCCCAGAGCCTGGGCCTGGACACAGCATGAGAATTCTGATAAATATCTGAATGGACAGCTAGGAGGACGTGGGGGATGGGGGAGGGCTTGCAGGGACTTCCCAAATGCCTTCCAGCTGTTCACGCGAACAACGAGAAACTGAGCAATAGGAAGCGAACAATTCATTCAAACTAAAATACTCCTGAATTTTCTGCTAAGTTGTGCCGGTTGTCAGCACGGTCCCACCCAGTATTTATCCATGCAGACAGGTGTGTCGCTCTCTGAGAGGGGTCGGGGGCTGCACATGCCGGTGTAACCATCTCAGCACAAACCCCGTGGCTGCTCACATACTAGAGTCCCCGTCCTCCCGAAACTGATCTTCCAGAGTCAGCGAGGCCACCTGAAATAGTTTC
>NW_011889375.1:128267-134336 GCF_000151845.1 Pteropus vampyrus
ATCCATCCATCCATCCATCCATCCATCCATCCATCCATCCATCCATCCATCTATCATTTGTACAACTGTTCATCCATTCAACCATCATCCATCTGTCCATCCATCCATTCATCATCCATCCATTCATCTATCCATCTGTCCATCCATCCATCCGTCCATCCATCCATCCATCCATCCATCTGTCCATCCATCATTTGTCCAGCTATTCATCCATTCGTCCATCACCCATCTGTCCATCCATCCATCCATTCATCATCCAACCATTTGTCTGTCCATCCATCCATCCATCTGTCCATTCATCTGTCCATCATCCGTCTATCCGTCCATCCATCCGTCTATCCATTTGTCCATCTATCCATCCATCGATCCGTCCATCCATCCATCCATCCATCTGTCCATCCATCCATCCATCCATCATTCGTCCATCTATCTGTCCATTCATCCGTCCATCATCCATCTGTCCGTCCGTCCATCATCCATCTGTCCATCCATTCATCCATCTCCGTCGATCTGTCCATTCATCCATCCATCCATCCGTCCATCCATCCACCCATCATTTGTCCAACTGTTCATCCATTTGTCCATCATCCATCTGTCCATCCATCCATTCATCATCCACCTATTCGTCTGTCCATTCATCCATTTATCTATCCATCCATCCATCCATCTGTCCATCCATCTATCCATCTGTCCATCCATTTGTCCATCTATCCATCCGTTGATCCGTCCATCCATCCATCCATCCATCCATCCATCCATCCATCCATCCATCCATCCATCCATCACTCGTCCATTTGTCCATCCATCCATCATCCATCCATCTATCTATTCATCCTCCCACCCGCCCACCCACTCGTTCATGCATTCATTCACTCGTTCTTTCTTTCAATCACAGCACTGGTACTGCGATGACAGGTGTGGGTAGAGCTGGGGTCTGTGGGGAGGGCGTGTGAGCCCCGGGAGCTGCAGCTGATCGTAATTAAGCCTCTTCTGACACATCTCGCACGGTGGCAGGCACTGGCATATGCCTCAATCAGCCGCGTCTTCCCCACAACACCGCCCAGGAGATGTTATATCCACTTTACAGATGACGTAATGGAAAAAACGATGTTCACTAAATTGCCAGGGACATAGTGGAGCTGCAGCACAAACCGAGATTTATTCGATTCTAAAATGACTCTTTTTTTCCACTATGGGGCATAATTCTTTTTCTCAAGATTCCTCTCTTAAATTAATATCATAAATCTGCATGAAAAAGAAAGCAAAGGACAAAAATAAGGACGAGTGAAATTTCCCAGATCCGCTCTCCCCACGCTCTGTTTAAAGCCACCAGGCAGGGCTCAGTCAGATGTGCCTGAGCCAGACACGGCCACCGCCCAACCTCCCGACCAGGCCACAGCCCGGACGTCCCCACTCACTGCTCCCTCTCATGTGGTCACACAGGCTCCGACTGCTCCGGGCAGGTGCCTGCCTTCGGCCCTTTGTGCTGTCGACCACTGTGCCTGAGAAGCTCGTCCCTTAGGCATCCACACGGCCACCGCCCTTACCCGCCACAAGTCTGTTAAGATGCCATCACCTTAACACACTCTTCCGTGACCACGCTATTCGAGATGATAGCCAGCTCACCAGCATTTTTCTCTTCCTTCCAAGCTTTCGATCCCCTTGCCTCTCTCAGATTTTAATAGGTTGTGTGTGTGTCTTATTTTGTTGACTGCATCTTACCCACATAGAAAATACATTGCGTGGGGGGCGGGTTTTTGTTCATTGATATAATCCCAGCTCTTAAAAAACCAGCGCATGGCACTCGTGTGTGTGTTCGCGTCCTACAGTCGCCGTGACCAATCGCCACACTCTGGATGGCTTAAAACGGCAGATGGTCATTCTCTTACCGAAGTCCAAAGTGACGGTTGCGGCCGTGCCGCGTGCTCTCTGCAGGTGTCCGGGCAGGCTTCTTTCGCATCGGCGTCCCCTGCCAGTCCTTGGTGCTCCTTCTCCTCCAGTGACACTCCGATCTCTGCCTCCACGGTCACGTGGCACTTGTCTCTGTGTGTCCTTGTCCTCGCCTCTTCCCCTGACACCAGACACCTGATTGGGGGCCCACGCCAGTCCAGGGCGCCCTCAGCTTAACTACTCACATATGCAAAGAACTTGCTTTCAAATCGGGCGCATTGCGAGGCTGCGGGTGGACATAAACTTTGGGGGGTCGCTTATTCAAACCACTGCAGCGTATGAACAAGTGTGTAAGACACGCGTGTGGACTGAGAGACTGCGTGGACACTGCAGGCCACATGTCCTCTTCATCCGAGAGTGTGGGGCCCGTGGAGCCGACTGTGGTCACTGTGTCCTCGCCTCCGAGTCCGGATCAGGCTGCTTAACTTGCTCTAGCCAATGAGCGTGGCAAGCGTGACATGGGAGCACGGAGGTGCTTGTGCGACAGGCCAGCCGTCCTCATGTGGCCACCTCATGAGCGTGTCCTCAGCACGGTGGGCGGCCACGTGGACCTTGTTCTGCTTTATTAAGGACACACGCACACGTCTCTGTCCATGTCTTCCTGACTTACAAATTGATCTTTAAATTTTTCTGACGTCTTCCAAGTAGAGACGTCTAGTTCTAGATGTTCCGCTGATCTGAATTTTAATTATCTTGATTCTTGAATGCATTGCACACGACTTCTGTGATGGGAGATTTTCATCGCATCGCCCTTCTGAGATGTAGTCGCTTTGCATAATTTTGAAATGCATTCACTTTCTTGCCAAAGGGATCGTCACACAGAAGAGGAGAGAGTCACGGTGCTGTCAGCGGATGACACAGGTGTGGCCCTGCGTGCATGTGCGTCCGTTCAGCTGTGAAGCGTCTGTGGTTTCTCTGCTGATTCGCAAACAGAATTACTTTTTATAAAGACCACATTGCACAGTGACGAGAAAACAGAATCCAAATTTCTTCACTGGCAACCTTCCACACAGCCTTTATGCAGGAAAAATTCCCCAAAAGACGAGAAAATCTTAGCCGATAAAAACCGCATCTGCAAACGTCTAATGTAATTAATGAAGTTAGCAAAACTAAGCATTCGTTTTTGGAGGTTTAGTCCTTTTTCTGAGATTTTTTTTTAGACACAAAGCTAAAATCACTCGCCGAAGCCTGAATACTACTGGGCCCACCATGACGCCCTCCTCCCCCGCGTGACCACAGGTCGGCTCCATCGCGTTGCCGAAAGAGAAAATGTTGCAGAAAATACACAGCCACACCCATGAAGTTTTGCTCGGGGAGACGAGCTGACTCATGGACTCAGGAGAGAGACGCTGACTTTCTGAAAAGGTTCCAGTTCAAACCGGTCGCGCTCCCATTCCCTGGAGGCAGCCACAGGTGCACTGTCCCCGAGGGGCATCATGTGGGCAGAGCCTCGCCAGGTCCCCTGGCCTGGCACCCTGCCTGGCTACTTTTCAACACAGGGCCCGGCGCCCTGCTCTGCCTCAATGCGAAGGTCGGGAGCAGACGTTGACTTCATTTACCTCTTGTTGCAACGAAAGGTGGTCTGCGCCGACACGCGTGGGAGTTTGAGAAAGGGGTTCGCCCGGTTTTATCATAAAAGTGATTTCTGCGTAATGAGGTCCACGGAAAGTCGTTTTCATGCCCTCGATCTAGCTGACCCTTTCACGTGAAGACGGCAGGGAAGGACATCGTGAGTGGTATTTGTTTCTGCCGTGTCGCGATCAGCTTCACCCGAACGTTTGCCGGCGAGTCCTGCGGCCGCCTCGCCTGGTACCGATGTCAGGCTAGAACGCGGTTCTTCTCGGTTTAGAATCCCGTCTGTTCACAAAGGTAAATCGTATTCTTTTCCTGGAGTTTTGCCCGGGGGAGGGGCGAAGTTTGATCACCTTGTACCCTCCTCCTGATGCCACTGGCGTGGGGCCTCTGCCCGCTGCCAGGCCCCGGGCTGGGCTCGGCCTGTGATACCCACGTGGTGGGCCACTGGTCTGACAGGACGCAGACTCTAACGCGTGGTGTTGGTGGTGGAGTGAGGTCCTCGACCTTAGTGGAATTCGGCCCCTTGTGTCGTGGGGAATGCTTTTCTAGAAACACCTGGAGAGCTCAGGTGCCGACCTTGAGGTTGGCCTGAGGAAGAGATCCTTTCGCTGGGAGCAAGAATCGCAACAAAACACTGTGAAGCGTCTCGTCGCAATTGCGATCATCTCGTGAACACTTGCGAGGAGCCGGCTGCGTGCCGTGCTGTTCACACGCCACAAACCCATTCCTTCCCACGTCGCCACGGCTGCGCCAACGCGTGAATGCGCCCGCTCCACGGGGAAAACAGCGCGCTCGGCGAGGGGGCGTCGCAGAGGCCGCGCGGGTGCGCGTGGCCCAACTCCTCGTCCGCGGGTCTCCCGATGCCACCTCCTGCTCCCTGCTGTTTCGCTTTGAGCTTTGATTCACGTGTTGATGTCCTTTCTGTGTTCGATATTTATTCTTAGAGTCTGTTTTTGTCCCCAATGATCCAGCGATCCAGTGAACAGTGACCAGAAGCAGAGCTCCAGAGAGGGCGGAGAGTGGCCGATGGTTGCAGGTGGCTGGGGAAGAGGTTCGCCTGATTCTGCCAGGAGCCGTGGCCCACACGCCCGCCGTTCCCGAGGCAGCCGGGCTCAGGCGAAGTTCCGTTGTCACGGGCCTTCTGTGACGTCCCTCGGACATCGTTCTGCTTTTCCCGAGACCCGACGGCAAGGGAAGCTCGAGGTGCTGTGTTTGAGGGAGGGGACAGGAACAGCCCGATGCCCAGAACCGTCACGTGACGCTCGCGAAGGATCCGGGGGCGGCGGTGGACAGACGCGCTGTCTGACACGAGCTCTGTCCCCGGTCCCGGCAGCCCCGCTAGGGTGACGGCAGCACGTGACGCCACTGCCGGGTGGCTCTCGTGTCCCTCGATACTGCACTTTGCTGAGGAGGCCGAGCTGATATGTAACAAAAATCAAGCAAAATGATCGTTGTTGATCATTCTGTAACCTGGCAAAATGGGGGAATGGCAAAAAGTAATATTCTCAGATAAAGACAAAGGAAACACGCCATGTTTATGTACAGTCTGCGGTGAGTCCGCTTGATAGTTTTGCCTGTGTTTGCTAATGTTTCTCTTCTACTAAGTCAGAAAACATCCTGCATCCCTACAACACTTATAAATCAAGTAAAAAAATCTAAAGCAATCATGAAAACATTAAAAAGGACAGATTACAACATTTTGTTGAAAACAGCATGATGCGTTATTTCACCCAGCATCTGGTGAGCGTAACGTGAGGAGTGGCTACCCCCGCCGTGGGCTGACCGCTTCGTTCTCTGTGCCGCCCTGGACATCACAGGGACAGACGGACATCCCTGTCCATCGCTGCCTCGGTGTCCCCGTGGCTTCTAAATGTCACACACAGACACTTTCCTGACCTCGAATTTCTAAAGGTTGCCAGTTAACCGCACTGGGGAGGAGTTGCGCGTGAGTGTGTGTTGCTGTGTTCCACGGAGTGTCACTGCACACGTGACGACAGTGCACCTTCGTCACCTGTTCAATTGTCCACCCTGAACGCATTTAGCTCATAAAAAATACAGACTTCTACACCAGCTCTATAAATTGTGCAGGAGCAACAAGCCATTCCGAGCACCTGACTTCCAGCTTTTAAAATAAAATTTATACTCAGGGCCAGCGGGCTGGAATGGCTGCAGTTGATGCATTTCTGGTCTGACGTTGAACCGATCCAGGTGTATAGTGACCTATTGAGCAACTGTCTTGAGTCAGACTCAAAATATTTCCTGGGGCAAAAACGCACTAAGAAAAAGCAGCCGTTCACTTGACAGTCAGCCCGCTGGCTCCGAGTCAGAGCCGTGACGATGACAGGGGAGCCATGGCAGGCGCCTGGGGTCCACGCGCCCACACCCTTCCCTGGCACCCCTGCGCCTACCCACCCACAAACCGCCTGGCCTGCAGCCGTCTGTTTAGTCTGTTCCGTTTGTTGTGAGCGACAGGAAAATGAGGCGCCTCCTTCGTCCTGCTGTCTGGCTGTGATGGGTGGTCGGTAACTTCGGGAACAGGAATTC
>NW_011889375.1:136051-143232 GCF_000151845.1 Pteropus vampyrus
GCGTCCCATGGCAGTGACCGGGCGGCCGTGTGGACGCTGGCTCCCGCCTTGCTGAGAGGGACCATCTTTCGTTTTCACTTTATTGACTTCCTGTTTCATTCAGATAAAGAAAAAGCCTCGGAAGCATCTGGATCCTTTCTGAGAACGAACACCAGGGCCCCGTCTCCCAACTCCATCCCGTTTCACGAAACCTTCGTCCACAGCCATATCGTGCTAAGTGCTTTGTGCTGACGCGGCTTCGGGACAAGTCTCTGCCTGGCCTTCCCTTCATGCCACAGGACTGCACCTAAAACGTTTCTGAGCGAAGCCACCTCCCCAGCCATCGTCTCTGCCCCTTCTCACCCACGTCCTCCCTCGGCCCTCAGCAGCCTGTTTCGTTGGCTCCGATGGCCCGTCCGCGTGTGTCACCAGACTCCCCGTCGCCGGCCTTCAGGGTGGTCTGCTGGTGCAGCGCGGACTCTGGCCTTACGACGTCTTCACGTGGTCCCTGTATTTGAGAGTGCGCTTCGTATTTCTCTTTGGGAGCGTACGCATTTTCCTTTATGTATGTAATTTGCTGCATGCATCACAGATTATTACCGCTCTGGTTTCCTGCTGTTTTATCATGTGTTTTGCCCTCTCGATGCCTCAAAGGCCTCTGTCACTGACGTCTTTTTGTCTCACGCCTCTCGTGGTTAGCATTTTTCAGGGATGACCCCCCCGTCCACTTTCCTTACGTTGCAGGCGTGTTACTTTTATACACATTGGAAGAGGGGGTTTCTGGGAAGGGTGGGAAGACTGGTTGTGCTAATAGTCGTTTAAATGATGATTTAGGCTATTAACATTTATCGATTATTAATCTACGCACACTATCAAATACAGGATTATAACACAACCCTCTCAAACGTCAAGCCTTTATTTAAATAACGTAACGTTAAAATGAGCAGTTCGTGTAACGTAAATTGCACACTGATCTTTACACCCAACGAATATCTTCTCAGAAACACGATTCTCCATGGCCTCCGGGCAGCGCTTCTGCAGAGACGGGCACAGAGACGGACGTTCCAGGACGAGCAGCTCGCTCGTAGGGGGTCCCTGACGTGCTCGCTCTGACTGCACCCCGGAAGAGGGGGCTGTGACGGAGGGGGTCCATCGTGGCAGGGACCATCGGGGGCCAGGGGAGGAGGGCACTGGGCGCTCCCAGGCACCGGGCACGGGAAGTGTGGCGCGAAGCCTAGTGGCCGGGAGTGGTGAGCGCCGTCCTGTGTCTGCCCACTTTGGGTCCGCATCCCTGTCCTCCCCATGCGCATGCACGTGGGCACCCACGACCCATCCACCCGACCTGTCAGGCGGGCAGTGGTGTAAGGCACAGGTTTCGGCCCCGAGGGACAGCGCACAGGTGTGGCGTGAGCAGAACTCTGACCCTAAGAGGCGCTCACAGTCCGGGGCGGGAGCAGACACGCCGGGTGGGGGCCGCTGCGAGGGGCTCTAACAGGAGGCGGGGTCGCTGAGGATGGCTGTGGGGAAACGTGGCCATCCCCACAGTCACGAAAAATAGTAAAACAGCAGCAATCCCGACAGATGCCCTCGCTGAGCACCTCGCTGAGCCGAGAGCCCGCCCGCAGCCCTTCGGCGGTGGCCTTGTCTGTGGTGTTGGCAGCTGCAGCCTCCGCTGGGCGGGATGTGGCTGTCCAGCCCGCCGGGTGCTAGCTACCCCGGGCACGTGCTCGCATCCAGCCAGGCTGAACGCTAATGATAATCAATAGGGGACCGGCATCCGACCGCACGCAAACGGGGCTGCTGGTGGGGGAGCCGCGTTCACCCCGAGTGTCACAGCCCGTGAGGTCCTGCCCCGCTGGCCACTGCCCCTCAGTGAGACCTGGCCGGCGGCCGGCTCCCTGCTCCCTGTGCTTGGCCACGCAGCGCCCGCAGCAGAAACCCTGGCTGGGGCTCGCTTTCCCTCCCTCTCAGCTTGGCTGGGACTCACAGCCGTTTGTCATCTGCCCCATCCTCCCTCCGTGTCCTTTCCATGTAAACGGACCCGGCTTTCAGCCGCCTCGAAACCTGCAGAGAGCTTCCTGCTTTGGCTCGTCCCGGCCCCTGTCCTCGCCCTCATGGGATAATTGAGTATCATGTGATGGAAGCAGCCGCTTCCCACAGAAACCGGGCGCCTTCGCCATCTGAAGGCGGCCGCCGGGCCGGGCCGGGGAGAGACGCCTCACGTGGCAGCCGCACAGCTGGGCTCTGAATCGCACCGCTGGCAAGAGCGAGCTCGGGCTCGTGAACGTCTTGGGGAGAATGAATAACCCGGCTCTTAAAATTGGAAGAGGAACGAGCCATTTATTGGTTTTTCTAGCACCTGTTACTCATGCATTTGCTTTGAACTTATTCTGTGCGTTTGCCACATGTGTGTTCCAAGTGGCCTTGGAGCCTCCTGGTGTGTAACACGCAGCTTCGCATGTGCAAATCACTGGGTTTGTTTGCAAAGGAGGGTGTGCAATCAGCCAGTGCGGTCACCGCTGTCTCTTCCGTCCTGGGTTACTCAAACGCGGGCCAGCTGTGCGCGTGTCCGGGCTGCAGCACGAGCGTCCACTGCCTGCTTGGGCCCTGTCGTGTGGGCAAGAGTCCACCCAACGGGCCCGAGGGCAGAGCCCCTGGGCTGAAGTGGTGCTTGGTGCCCAAAGGGTCCCCAAAGCCTTGTGTCCCCAGCATAGCCCCTGCCAGAGGGCCCCTTTCCAGGCAGACGCCCCTTCGTCTTCAGCTTCAGTTTTAAGGAAGCCGCGCCTTAAGGAAGGGGGCTGGGCCTGAGTGTGAAGCTTGGACGATGTCTGCTGGGGTTGGGCAACCGAGCCCAGGCACAGGGCTGGGCCCCAGGGCCCAGCTCAGCTTCCTGCTGGGGCGCGACCTATCCGGGTCACATGTCGGAACTGGACTCAGGAGGCCACAGGACCCAGCGGCGGGGCTTCTGCCCGGGGGCTCTCCCGCCTCAGACCCGTGCTCGTGCTGGTCCTCAGGGTGCGAGGGTCCGTCAGCTGTGCAGAGAGTCTTCAGGCAGCACTCGCGGTCCAGACAGCATGTGCAGCCCCCACGAAGATGGGACAGGTGACCGGAGACCCAACAAAGGGGACACCTGTGCAGGGGCCACTGCCTAGGGCAGCGAGGTCCAGTGAAGGGACGGAGGCAGAAGCGGGCATTTGTACTAGGTCACCTCGTCAGTCCTGGAACCCCTAAGCAGTGGCTGTTGCTGTGCTGATTGCAGGGGACAAAACCTCGGAGTCACAGCGGTGCAGTGACGTGTCCAGCGCCACAGCGGGGTAGGAGGGGGTCCTAGGCGTGGGCCTGCAGAGCCTCCATCTTATGCCGCATCGTGGGCCAAGCCGAAGCGAGGTCCCAGGTGAGTCTTCAGCAAGGGGGCATGAGGCCCGCATTCCAGGTGACCTGGGTACCAGGGGTGCCCCCACATGTCCCAGAATCTAAAAACGTTGCGAGCTTGGTGAAGGCCGGCTGTGAAACCTGAGTTTTAGCCTGTGGGCTGCAATCCTGGTGACAGCAGGCAGGAGGCAGACTTGTGTTTCCTGCAGGTGAGCCCGCACACCGGAGGCACTCTTCAGCCCACTGGTGTACCGGGCGGAGGCCCTGCCCACCAGCCTGGTCCTGTGGCTGCGGACAGTTCTGCTTCTGAAATGTGGCCAAACCGTTACATCAGCGAACATGCCAGAGCTGGAGTCTGAGTGTCTTCTGCAGCTTGGAGCGTGTGCATGTGTGTGCATGCGTGCATGCATGCATATGCGTGCATGTGTGTGCACCTGTGTGCGCGTCATGTGTGCATCTATGTGCGTGCGTATGCATGTGTGCATACACGTGTGCATGCGTGCGTGTGACTGGCAGTCTCTCTGTCTCACGTGGACTTGGAGTCAGAGCACACGGCCGACCTTCCTGCCATTTCATAATGGCCGGGACGCTGACGAGTGATTCGGAAACCCGGTCTTTGCGTTGGGGGTGATAGCGGTCACCTTTAGCTCTGCGCCGGCTGAAGTTCCATGAAATGTTACCTGCGAACGTGGACTTGCCTCCAAGGAAAGCCATCACTGGACCAGGCTCCCTTTAGGGACGATGCGGCTTGGCTGGACCAGCCACTGGGGACATGGCCATTAACCGACCGTCCCGGCTGGGCCCACCCAGATGGGGGCTCCCCTCTGACCCCTCGGTGGGCACCACGGCCATGAGAGCCATGTGGGCCTCCCCCAGTCCCCTGTGGGCAGGACCCCCCAACAGTGAGGTTGCTGGCCACTGCAGTCCCCAGGGCGCCCGCTTCCCGGCTGAAAGGCCAGCCCTTGAGGAGAGCCCACCGTCAGAGGAAGTGACAAACAACAATGGGCTGACGGGGTCACCCCCGACTCCCCGCAAACAACGGGCGGCCGGCCAGCAGCCCCTGGGAGCAGGCCGAGCGCCACGGGTCACACAGAGAGCACAGCTTCCCGTTCAGTTTCCCCTTTGTCGTCGTCCTGGGGCGTCTCACGAGTGCCACGTTGTCAAAGGTGCCATGCCCTTCCCCTGCCTGGCCTAGAACAAGCGCATGATCCCGGGGAGCGGTGGCCGTCCCTCCTCCTCGAAGCCCCAACACGACACCGGGAGCTCGCGTCCGAGCTCTGCTCCGACAGGGCGTCCCGATGCCCACGTCCCGCAGGGAACGAGCCGCTCCGTCCCCTGCGTCTCTGGACCCAGCTGGTGTGAGCGACGCAGGCGGTGCAGACGCCCCCTCCAGCCGTTGTCTGGGGAGCTTTAAGTCTACTTGCGAGGTAATCTAAGCTTTTCCCTGGGAGTTTTGACTGGAATGCCATGAAAATATACAGACTGGCTTCGAAGCGTTGCTGTTTGTCCCGTTTTGGGAAAACACGATTTCTCTCTGGATACTCAAATTGTCGTTCACGGCCACCTGCCAATTTTCACAGTGTTCTTTGCAGTTCATGTGTCTTTCTCGTAGTTTATTCTGAACATTCGAAGTGTTGGTTGCTGTTGCGGACGAGGTCTCACATGTTCTAGCTGGTCGTTTTGGGTTCTTCATGCCGTCATCAGGCTTTGCACACCTGTCACACGTGTGCTATTCGACTGGACGTCTCCTAATCGATTTTAGTGTGGACAGAGCCTCTACTGCCTCCCGTAGCGCTGCCCTGGGCCCCACAGGGCGGGGGCGGGAGGCCCTTCTCGCCATCCCCACGCTGACGGTCTGGGGGGAGCTGGGGAAGCTGGGTCGCGTGCAGGGAAGAAGCGGGCGAGTACCCCCAGGGCGAGGACCAGCGACGGGCCGTTAGGGACAATGCAGCCCCTCCGGGAGGCTCGGCTCCGCAGGAGCCTCGGCGTGCAGAAGGATGCTGACGGTGGCCGCCTGCCGACTCCATCGTGTTCGCAGCCTGGCACCTCGTCTTGACAAAGCATTTACGAAGTCCTAGGTCATCCTCAGAGAGCCCTATGAGGTAGGAACCCATAGCGAGAGTTCGCAGATGAGGAAAAGGGAGGTCCATGCTCCCCACGAGTAAGTGGCCATGTGGCCGGGGACCCCGGGACCCCGGAGGCCGAAGCCCCCGCCCTTCCTCTCCCGAGGCCGGGCCGTGGGGCGCCGGGGGTGGCTCTCTGCTCACACCGCCCTGTCCTCCTCCGGTCTCTCCCCTGGTATTTCGGTGCGGCCGCTCCCCCCTCGCAGGCCTCTGTGATTAAGGACCGAGATCAGAACCTCTGTGATTAAGGACCGAGCTCAGAACCTGTTGGGCTGTCGCAGATTGGTTTTTCCTGCCGCTGGAGCACGAATGCGTTTTCTGTTTCCCGTATGGATTTCTCCGTGGAGCCGTGCGGGTGATAAATGCCCGGCACGTTCGCGCCCGCGGTGACGCCTCCAGGTGCACCATGCGCGATCTTCCAAAGATGCAAATCGAAAGCGTATTTGCTTCATCTTTCAACTCCGGTGCTTCATCACCCGATGACATCGCAACTCCCTGACGGAAAAACCCCAGGAATAGCAAAAAATAAAAAATAATCACAAATAAAAGAAAACGAAAGAAAAGGAAACGTGAGACCTGGAACCCCCGTGACCTTCACGTGACACGCGCTCCACGCACAGAGCACGGGGCACGCGCACGCGTCAGGAGCGACGTCCTCGGAAAATCAGCAGCATCCGGCGGGGCTGGAAGGTCAGAGAGGTGCTGCTGCCGACCGCCGGCCTGTCGCACAGGGCCTCCCCTGGCATCTGGGAGAAAGACAAGTCCCGGCGGCCGTCTGGGGGCGGCGTTTACGAGAAAGCGTCCGGCGGGACATCGGAGCTGGCGGCGGAGCCCGGCCGCTGCTTCTCCTCACGTCCCTGTGCCCGCCCTCGACTTCGGGGCCGTTGTCAGACACCTGTGTCCTCGCACGTGTCCCAGGGGACGTGCTTTCTACCCATTGCTCACCATTTATTCACGATTTGTGGTCAAAGGACTAAATATAAGTAGATTGTATTTTCCTCCAAAGGCTGGATGTTGCCCGTGACCACTGACACATGGCACGCGCGCGGGCGGCGCTGTCTGAGTGCCGTGTGAGGACGTGTTTACTACGTTTTTCTGGATTTCCGTACCAGACATGCTCCGTACAGGACTGTTTGAGATCATGGCTCACTAAGCGCATTTCTCACTCCGTGTTGTTTTTCCTTTCGGCTCTACGCACAGACCTTGGTGGCTACGTGCACAGATCTGCGTGGGTGTGCGTACACATACACACACGCGGGCGGTCTAAGGAGTTATACTAAAATGAGCCTCAGACACAGAGATCACATCGCAGCTGAAGGTCCTGCCTGCCCTCCTGCTGACATGTCCCTGTCCCCTCCAGAGAGCTACCCTCCCACATCTTAGTCACCCCGTGCTTGCTTTGTCCCCCGCCCTGGAAGTCTGCGAGCCTCCAGGCGGCACGGCATTCGGTTTTCGGGGGCTCCGGGTCTCGGCCAGAGAGTCTCGCCGTGCGCATTGTTCTGAAACTTGGTTTCTTAACTCAGCCTCTCTGAGATTTTTCTCCACGTGTGTCACATACACAGTTTCTCTTAGAAACGGACAATTTCAGAATCGATTAGTAGTGGAGTCACCCAGCTTCCAGCTAAACATCAGTCCACGCTGCTGGGAAGAGGGTAAAAGTCCCAGCTGCACCTGGTCGAATAGCAGCCTCGATGGGGGCCGAGGGCT
>NW_011889375.1:145283-148388 GCF_000151845.1 Pteropus vampyrus
GGGGAGGGGGGGGGGTCTGCATCTCCGCCTGCACCTTCGCCTTCGCTCTTATGCGCTTAGTGCCCTTATTGTTTAAGGACATTCAACCAGGTGAGTTTTAAAGATCTCGTTGGCCTCGTTCAGTGATTCTCCACTGGGCAGCGTCCCATCCCGCAGAGGACGCTCCAAGGAACCACCCAGAAGGAGCCCGGGGCGGAAGGGGG
The DNA here is from genome assembly GCF_000151845.1 of Pteropus vampyrus. Lineage (NCBI taxonomy): Eukaryota > Metazoa > Chordata > Mammalia > Chiroptera > Pteropodidae > Pteropus > Pteropus vampyrus. Next base: position 145,487 of record NW_011889375.1, read on the forward strand.
CGGGGCCAGGAAGCTACAGCAGCCTGAGCAGGTGGAGCCGGGGAGACGCCTTCCTTCCGTGGGGTGGGGCAGGCCCGTCCGGAGGATTAGCTCCCGCGACCCCTGACTGACAGATGTGAGACCTGGTTCCTAGGAGAGCCGAATTATAATTCAATCTCAAGGCTCCGTTTGGCGATATAAGGCTTAGCGTGAGTGACTTCATTTGGGGCCTGTTGTCTTGTTTTTAACATTTTCTACCCAGGCTTTAAAATGTATATAAAAATAGAAGTTTTCTCACATGCTTTATGAATAGTCTCAGCAAACATTTATCGACCATCAGAGCCGGGCATTAGGCTCCTTCCAGAGGCTCCGGGGGAACCGGGCTGGCACGTCCCACCATTGGGAGACGAGCGGGCCGGTCAGACGGACGGATGTTATTAAATTAGGAACTGCAAAATGAGGAAGTCCAGGGAAGACAGGTTCTCGAAACGTCCTCTGGAGACCTTCGACTGTGAGAAACCCGATTTCCACTGGCTTCGACTGGCTTGTTTAGAGGATTAAAACAAAGGAAGTAAAATTGAGTAGAACTCTGAGGGAACGACAGGAATTAATTACTCAAGCGAGTGTCTAACCCACGAATGGACTCTCTACCAATAAAACTTTAACTTATACTTGAGCACCTACTATGTGCTGGACCCTACGGGCGAAAGCGTCTTAAGGAAGAAAGGGGGTGCAGAAGCCTGCGGGGAGATCTGGGCAGGACCCTCAGGCTATGTGGGCATGAGGCGGGATTGCCTCGGACGCCCTTCCCCCGGGGGCGCTGTGGCCTTCGGTCGCTTTTGTCGTGGGAAGCGTCATCGGGTCCCTTCTGTAACTGAGGGGCCTGGCGGACACGATGCGGGCCAGCGCCCTCCTCTGGCCCGAGTTAAGGGCCCGTCCGTCTCCCGCAGAAGGCGAGGCGTCTCAGCCCCCGGACCCCTCTCGGGCACGCTCTCCTCACGGCTTCTCTGCTCAGACTGTCCCGCCTCGGCTTCGTTTCCGGGGGACAGCTGCGTCCCGAGCGAGCCAGCTGTCCTCCTGCCACCCCCGCTCTCCAGAACCACTTAGAAAGCGGGCGGCGGTTCTGGGGGTGCCTCCTGACCGCACGTTCGCCCCCCAACCCTCACGGCTGTCAGCGTCCCGTCCGCTGACACCGTACACGCCACGGCACGGAGAGCACCGAGGCTTCGCTTTAACGGCCCCATCTCGATTCAGTCGCTCTGGGCCTTCGGGCGGGAAGATGATGCTTCTCCTGCAACGTCATGTTGGGCGGCGGCTTCAGCATCCTACAGGACTCTACGCGCAACGCGTTTGTAATGGATAAGTACAAGCTAGCGAGTTCTGTTGAACCGGTGACGTTCCTGTCACTGCTGATATAAGGAAGGATGACAAAGAGCTATTTTCATTGTTTGACTGCAGGTCGATTCCCAGAGATGACCTTTGGGACGGCGGGATCGTGTTCCAAGGACAAAGCACAGCCTTAATTTTGAGTGTAGCCTTTTGCTGTCAGACACGGTTGGCTTAGCGAAGAGGGAGTTTTTCTAAAGGGTTGTCATGTGAGCAGAGTTTGTGTTTTGCATTTGCCCAAGCGTGGGCCCGTCACGCGTGAGCCACGACTGTGAGCTCCGGGCCGTACTCCGAGCAGCATCGTCTACGAGGTCATTTCAAACATATTTGAGATAGAACGGACTTGAATCCCAGGAAACAGGACTCACGTTAATTTGTCAGATGAAGGACCCAAGATGCTGTCATTTGGGTACTGAGAGGATTTGGCCATCAGGGACGAGGTCTGGGGACTCAGGTCACACTAGTCTCACTAGGTGACCTTTGCCTGAGAAGCAGAGCACGGCAGGAAGAAGCCGGTGTCTTGTGGCCACGCTTCATTCCAGCCAGCGGGTTGGCAGGTCATTATGTCAGTTTTGTCTGGGAGCCTGACCAAGAATGGAAGGAAAGCAAATCTATCCTCCCAATGGGCCGAATCGATGCAGTTTCCCAGGACGTGGGACGTGGGACGGCCTTCCATCGTTAGACCCCCCTCAGGACAGGAGAAGGGGCCATTACATCTGCACACCGGGGCCCCGACGTCGTGCTGGAGGAGCTGGGCCGAGCAGAAATTCTCTCTCCCTCCAGAGCTGCAGAAAGCGTGATGGCCACATCCACGGGCCAGTTACAGGACGAGCTGCTATGTGTCGACATCCTCTAGCCACAGACCAGCAGGAACACCTGGAGGGGAACTTGGGGTCGGTCGCCTGCAGCTGGAGGGCGAACCCACACCGGGGGGACGACGGGGCGTCTGAAAAGGAAGAAACTCCAGGGCTCGTGCTCTCGTTAGGGGACGTGGGGTGGGGTCAAAGGAGGTGGAATTCTGCTCTCGAAAGGGACCCCTGTGAAGCAGCGACGGTGCTGTGGTTAACATCTTAACATGACTCGTCTCTAAGGGAGGAGGAACGTGTCATGACTCGCGCTCGGTGGCAGTCAGGTCGCGCGTCATGACCAGGAGAAAGGCGGTCTGGTCATTTTTGTGGTTTGGACCGTGTTCGTGATTTTGTCCACATTCTAGCAGGATGGTGAAGCGGTCGCGTTTTCCTGGTTTGACCTGCAATGGCCTCGCATGAGGTTAATGCCCCAGGAAGGTGTTTGCGCTCGAGGCCCCAGGGCCCAGGTGGCTCCCGCCGACCCCCGGCCCTCGGGTGACCCCCGGCCCTCGGGTGACCCCTGGCCCTCATGTGACCCCCGGCCCTCGGGTGGCGCCCGCGCCAGCTCCCCTCAGGGCGTCTGCACCCGCTTGCCTTCCCTGGTTCTTTCTGCGGTTCGTTTTGAACGTTTTCTTGCGATGTGTCGTGTAGTTTGCTGATTTTCAGTTTGTGCGCGTGGTTTCCACTCC
>NW_011889375.1:148748-150159 GCF_000151845.1 Pteropus vampyrus
GACCTTTGCCTGAGAAGCAGAGCACGGCAGGAAGAAGCCGGTGTCTTGTGGCCACGCTTCATTCCAGCCAGCGGGTTGGCAGGTCATTATGTCAGTTTTGTCTGGGAGCCTGACCAAGAATGGAAGGAAAGCAAATCTATCCTCCCGATGGGCCGAATCGATGCAGTTTCCCAGGACGTGGGACGTGGGACGTGGGACGGCCTTCCATCGTTAGACCCTCCTCAGGACAGGAGAAGGGGCCATTACATCTGCACACCGGGGACCCGACGTCGTGCTGGAGGAGCTGGGCCGAGCAGAAATTCTCTCTCCCTCCAGAGCTGCAGAAAGCGTGATGGCCACATCCACGGGCCAGTTTCAGGACGAGCTGCTATGTGTCGACATCCTCTAGCCACAGACCAGCAGGAACACCTGGAGGGGAACTTGGGGTCGGTCGCCTGCAGCTGGAGGGAGAACCCACACCAGGGGGACGACGGGGCGTCTGAAAAGGAAGAAACTCCAGGGCTCGTGCTCTCGTTAGGGGACGTGGAGTGGGGTCAAAGGAGGTGGAATTCTGCTCTCGAAAGGGACCCCTGTGAAGCAGCGACGGTACTGTGGTTAACATCTTAACACGACTCGTCTCTAAGGGAGGAGGAACGTGTCACGACTCGCGCTCGGTGGCAGTCACGTCGCGCGTCATGACAGGAGAAAGGCGGTCTGGTCATTTCTGTGGTTTAGACAGTGTTCGCGATTTTGTCCACATTCTAGCAGGATGGTGAAGCGGTCGCGTTTTCCTGGTTTGACCTGCAATGGCCTCGCGTGCGGTTAATGCCCCACGAAGGTGTTTGTGCTCGAGGCCCCAGGGCCCGGGCGGCTCCCGCCGACCCCCGGCCCTCACGTGACCCCCGGCCCTCGGGTGGCGCCCGCGCCAGCTCCCCTCAGGGCGTCTGCACCCCGCTTGCCTTCCCTGGTTCTTTCTGCGGTTCGTTTTGAACGTTTTCTTGCGATGTGTCGTGTAGTTTGCTGATTTTCAGTTTGTGCGCGTGGTTTCCACTCCGTCGTAAACACGTTCGGTTCGTCTTTTTTCTGCTATTGGTTTCTTTGACTCTGTTATATCGTTTCCAGTTCTCTGATAAAATTCTCAACGTTTTCTTGGATCCCATTAAAGTTACAAGAATGGTTGTTTTAAGGTCTTTACTGAATAGCTCATTTATGAATTCTCACGTATGCCTTTCTAGACTTAGTTTACTTTGAATTTCATTCAAGTTATCTGGTTGTTTTTAACCGCGTTTCATAAATTATGTATTTAAAAAGCTGTGAAAAATACCGACGAGCCGGGTGACGCTGCCCGTTTTCGCGGAGAGGTCGCTGTCCTCGGCCTGTCGTCCTGCCGTCCCCGCCATCCACTTTCGGGGGGCGGGTGGGCTAAGCTGCA
>NW_011889375.1:150209-151421 GCF_000151845.1 Pteropus vampyrus
AGAGGCGGCGAGACGCTCACACTCGCTTCCCGGTGCGTGTCGTCGGGGCTCGCTGGAGGAAGGTGGGCACGTGCCAGGGCGACCATCCGGCTTTGAGAGAGGCGAGCTCGGGCCAGGAGAGCCGGCGGGTCGCCCCGCTCTGTGAAGCTTCGAGAAGCGGAGTCAGGTGCTCCGCCCCTCTGCTCGGCGCCGTCTGCGGCGCCCACACACCGCGTTTGAGCAGAGGTACCAGGAGGGGACCGGAAAAGGTGTCTGTCCTGTGCCAGGAGCCTCAGAAAGCATCACGGCCCTGCAAAGGGAGAGTTGGAACTTTTTACAATGTTACAAAAAAAGGGATTTCTCACCTGGAAAAAGCACGATGGGATGTAAAACCCAGTGAAGAGAAATTGAGTCAGGGTCAATTACCTGACTTTTCTGTGAATCTTCCATTCTAATTCTGTTTCCTTGTTATAAATGGTGACAATATAATTGCCCGATAAATTTCAGAGAGGAAAGCTGTGACACTTAATTGAGAAAAGGTATGTAGAGCTATTTATTTTGCGAGATGTGTCGCACGTTTACCTAATTATTATGAGTACTGCTTTAATTTCCTATTTTCGTAGGGCTTTCTAAGCGTCCGAGGCTCACAAATACTGTGCAGCGGTGCTAAAGACAGAGATATTGGTGCATCCTGGTTTTCCACGCTGGGAGATCAGTGTGACTTCGGAGCTCATGAGACGCCGGACGCCTCACGAAGGCGTTAAATTCGTGGAACGTCGTCAGCGCCTCGCTTGCCCCCAGTGGGCACGGGCGATTTCTCTGGAATCGTCCCGTATCTTAAACAGAACGTTCACAGTTCCCTCTGCGCTGCTTTTGCTGAAGTCGGCATGCGAGAGTTCACCTAATCACAGCTATTATCCGTTCTTCAAGTTGGAATTGCAGAATGCCACAGGCCACAGCCAGCTAATAAGCTGTGACGCTTGGACACTGATTGTGGATTTCAGAAGAATTCATTTTCTGTTTTGTTTTTTTTTCCTCCCTGTTTCTTTTTTAACAAGATAGAAAGAAAGCACAAACGTTTTGACCTGGTGACTGGTCTCCCTTGGTGGTTTTAGCTCCCTGTTGAGCAGATGCTGCCGGCTGGACATGGACATTTCGCTGGGGGCTGAGTGGCTCCCAGGCCAGACCGGCTCACCTGGGTGCGTGTGGGCTCTGGAGTCCACCGTGTAGCAG
>NW_011889375.1:151471-158479 GCF_000151845.1 Pteropus vampyrus
GACGCTGCCCGTTTTCGCGGAGAGGTCGCTGTCCTCGGCCTGTCGTCCTGCCGTCCCCGCCATCCACTTTCGGGGGGCGGGTGGGCTAAGCTGCATGCCCTTGTGAGCACCCGGCGCCCAGAGAGCAGGGGGCTTTCCGCCATGGGCTGGATTCCAGGCTGTTCCTTCTCCTGCGTCCGGCATGACTCGCTCTTAAGTCCCTGATGAGCAGCCCAGTGCCTCCGATAAAGCTGTTGGGATGTGTTTTTGCCAGCGGCTTCGACAGTCCTCATCGGAACGGCTGATCCGAATCACGTCGTCCTCCGTTGCCTGGAGTGCATCCGAGCTCGAATTACGGGCGTGCGCACACACTGCCCCCGAGGGCCTGCCCTGCCGCGTGCACGCTGTTCGTGGACTTCCAGGACCCAGCATGGTTCCTGGAGCTTTGTGGGCAGAGGACAGAGAAGCGATGGAACGGAGCAGGGAAAAGCAGAGACACAAGGCGTCAGGCGTCTCGAGGCAGCTCGCGAGGATTCGTTCCCATAACGGCTCGACGTGGATATAATTCTTTTCCTGGGGAGGGGTCCAGTCCAAGTCTGCCCTGAAGAAGAGTGTCCCTTGCCTTATAGATGCAGATCTGTCACTATCTCGGTGTCCATTTTAGAAACCTGTCTGATCTGCAGAGCTTACTTAGCTGTCGGTTCAGGGCCGAAGGTCTGAGATTGATTTCACATCTGTAATTAGTCCTACAAAGAAAGCAAGTGTCTGGGACCTGAGCATCCCTTTCATTTTCATGTCATTCTGTGCCTGGGCGATGTTCACGGTATTTTCGCAGGCCTCTAAGAACAGGGCGAAGCCCGTCAAGATCATTGACAGAACGATCTTGCTTTGTGGCGCTAGCACGAAAATCAGAGGCGTCCTCGAGGAGGTGTTACTTCGGAGGCGAAAGGAAAAAGCATCTGCCTTCATTTTCCATTAAAGCACCGTAATTTTCCTGCTGTTTGTTTGGCGGCTGTTAAACTTCTCCCGCGTGATAGGTCTTTCTCGATCTTTCTGTCCTATTTCGAAGCGCCGCTTCCCTTTCAAAGCACAGGTGCACCCCTAGCAGCCCCGGGGCCAAGGCGAGCACACTGCATCAGCAGCCACAGCTGAAAGTTCCTGCAGCGAGGCTGGAGTCCGCGTCCTGATCCCCGCGGAGGGTGCAGGTGACGGTGTGGGTGACGGGTTATGTCTGCAGCTCTCCTGGCGTCATTGGTGAGTCAGGTGGCTTTGCTCTTTGGAAACCATAACTCAGAAAACACCCTAAGGTCTTAAAGATTCTGAGCCATGATGTTCATAAACTTTTCATTTTCCGGGATCCAGAGGTGCCTGTAGCACACTTTGACTGATAGTTTTCTACATTTCAAGTACCCACTTGGTACCTAGCTCACCCCTGGCCATCAGGCTCCCCTGCCATAACTCTACCGGTTTCTGTGACGAACTGCAGCCTCGCGGTGCTCCAGGCAGAGGACGGGAGAATTTAACTGTTTCCTGCCCCTGATATCGGCCAGTGAGAACGCAGACCGAGGCTAAGTAGTGCCGAGGCCGGCGGGGCACGCGTGCTTCCTTCCTTCATTCAACAGGTGTGGGCTCAACATCTTCTCTGTGCTTGTGGGAAAAATGGACACCTCTCTGAGCTCAGACCTGAATGATAGATCAGAGGTGGCCAGGGAGGCCGGAGTCACCGCATCTCAGGCCGGGGGTCAGCAGGGAGGCCGCTGTTAGAGGAACGGGAAGCAAAACCGCGTGGCTGGAAGGGGGTGGCCAGGAGGCCATGCTGGTGGCTGTGCTGGCCTGGGAGAGAAGGTTCAGATTGAATCTAAGAGCAGTGGGAAGCCGAGGGAGTTTTAAAATCTGGGATCCTGCTTGCGTGTTTAAGAGGTCCCTCTGCCGTGAGGAGAACGTTTGTGGACGGGCATGGGGGTGCAGCAGTGGCCTGGGCTGGGCCTGGTCTGGGCTGGAAAAGTGTGACGTGCCTCTTACATGGCAGCTTGGCTGGCTGTAGGACCAGGTTGGGGGTCTTTGGGGTGCGGGGGAGCCCGGGGAAGGGCCCCCACAGCCGCTGTGTCCACGCTGACTGCCGTTCCAGGGGCCCTGCTGCTGACTGACCACATTCATGACGAGAATCGCCTTTGTAGAAGGCCGCGGAGCAAGACTATTATGAGACAGAAAGCGTCACGTGCCTGGCGCAGGCGGAGCCACACGCCGCCCCCGAGGCCCGCGGTGGGGAAAGCCTGGCAGTTCTACGACGAGCGTCACTGCCCAGGAGCACCGGGAGCTCACGCTCCAAAGCCCGAACCCCCTTACCCGGCATCCCTGGCGGGTTTTAAGGGCTTAGGGGCACAGGTGTGCAGAGGTGCGGCGGGCGGTGTAATCCGCGACCTTGGAGCTCGGCCGCTCGCGGGAAAGGGCTTCAGCACCGGTGGTCGTGGACAGCAGCCCTGCGCGTCTGTGCTCAGGTCCTGGCTCAGGTTCCGCCTGTGTCCTGGTCCTTTGGTTCCGCGCGTGCGCATGTGTGTGTGTGTCTGCATGTGTCTGCACATGTGAGTGTGTCTGTCTGAACGTGTGTGTGTCTGCACGTGTGTGTATGCGCGTGCGCGTGTGTATCTGCACGTGTGTGTCTGCACATGTGTGTGTCTGCACGTGTATGTGTGTGTGCGTGCGCACATGTGTGTGTGTGCGTGCACGTGTGTATCTGCGCGTGTGTGTGTGGGGGGGGCTTTGGCTCCGGGAGCCGTGGGAGGTCAGAGTTCTCGCTTTGTCTCAGGCCCCCGTGGTGTGACCTGTGGTTTCCATCTGTCACCTCTGAAAAGCAGCCCGGCATCTCCTTAAACTGAACGGGACGCTCTGAGCTGGTCCCACAGTTACAATGTCGCTTTCTCTGAAACAGAATTCTGTTCACTAAGGAAGAAGAGGGTGTCTGAGCGTCAGAACAATAACAGATCTGAGAAAGGTGGGCAACCCGGCCGGGTCTCCCGAGAGCCGGTCTGGGAAAGGTTCATTAGCCCCAGTGTGCTGGGCAGGAAGTGGCGGGGGGACAGTGCTGGCCTCGTGCGGGTCAGGCACGGCACCCCCACCCCGTGCGGGCCAGGCTGCTCCCTCCAGGGCTGTCACCGCGAGGAGCTGGGGTCCGGCCGGGTCAGGCGCGGGAGGCCAGGCCTGGTGCCCCAGGGTGGGCAGGCTGCTGTGAGTTTTTAAGGGAAAAAAGGGGTCTGGTGTCATTGTTCCTTTTCTCCGAGTGGAAGTAATTCAAAGAAACACGCAGGCGAGGATGGTGTCCAGCGAACGCGGGAGGAATCCGAACAGAGAGGAAGCAGGACCGTGACCTGGGGCGGGGTCGTGACCTGGGGCGGGGTCGTGACCTGGGGCGGGGTCGCGGCTCATAGCACCGAGCAGGGGTCCTGCAGCATTTTGGAAGCTGCGGGGTCGTTTCCGAGTCCCCGGGACGCTGTCCCCGGGGGAGGCAGGGGCAGCCCCCTGAGTCACCCACATACGTGAGCAAACTGACCAATCCAGAAGCACCCCTTTCCCCCAATGGAGACGTGAGGACCTGATCCCGGCGGCCTCGCGAAGGGGACGCGCGTGACGAGACGTGTGGCTTCTACATATCAAACAGAAAGCCGGCTTCGAGCGGATGGGTCCCAGCGCGCAGAGGTGTCACCCCGCTGTTCACGGGCTCGTGCGAGGCCGTCCTTCCCCGGAACACGGCAGCCAGCGCCCTGCGTCCCGCAAACCCGTGACCTGGAGCCGGCCGTGCGCTTGTTTAGGGGTGTCGCAGGGCGCGCTGGCGGCTGGAAGTCAAGCCGATTGGAGCTCGCTCTGCTTAAGTCTGCTCCATGCCGACGGTTGTCACAGCGGCCCCTTCGTGGAAATACAATGTTGTGATTCCAAGAGAAGTATCTTCCGAAGAGGCCCGAGGTGACGCCGGGAGGTGGTGACACAGAAACGCGGCTCTCTGAGGGGACATTTTAAGGGTGGCGGCACAGGGCGGGGGCCTTTTCCGCTGGGAGGGCTGGGTGGGGACGACGCGGCGATGACACCCGGCTCTGCGTCCCCACGGTCACCACTGCTGCCCAGACACTGCCGTCCCCGACCTTCAAACAGAACAGCGACGAGAGTCCGCCGCGGCGCGCACTCGACCAGTCACAGCTCCAGAAATAGATTTTAAAAACTCTAAGCACGCTGGGTGCGTCTGAGCGTGTAAACAGCTAGAATCAACTATCACTAGAAGATGTCACATGGCTTATGCTATACTCTCTAAGATACCTTTTCTCGATTCGCTTAAAAAGTAATTTGTAAAAAAAGTAAAATGTGCCATAGCTCCTGTTTTTAGGTTTCTTTCCAAGTCGTATCCCAGTATAAACGTTTTACAGAGCTGTAGTTTTAGATTATTTAATTCTGCGTTTTATTTTTGTTGCGTAGTACTCTACGGATGTGTTTTCATGCGTTTTTCTTAAAATCGTTGTAACAGTTCAGCATGTAAAAATTTGCTAAAATATTCTACACGTATTAGGGTCGTCTGCAGTTCTGACTGTCACATTGACCGTACAGCCACCCAGGTTCTCCCTCTGGCTTCAGGCGATCAACCCCGAGTTCGCCTCCAGGTGTTCCTGCTGGTCTATGGCTAGAGCCAGTCCTGTAACTAGCCCACCGAAGTGGCCATCACACTTTCTGCAGCTCGTCGTGGGGGGCAGCAGAGGGAGAGAGGTGGGGGTCAGGGTGCCTGTTTATACCTTTATACCTTTCTTCATACTGTAAGGATTGGCTATTACCAACGTCAGTGGAAAATCACAGTTACCTGGATCTGTGTGGGATTTTAGGGTTTATCTTATCTCGTGTCAGTTCTGTGCCCGGGACTGAATTTCAGGAGCGGGCTCAGCGGGGCTGCATGGTCCTCGTTTCCGCCAGGGGCCCTGCCTGTCCGCCCATCCTCCCAGCTCTCTGCAGACCAAGCCGGACGCCTTAGACGGGGAGGGGGCCACGTCGGACCGACATGGGAGAGTGCGGTTCTTGTTACCACATCCATTCTCTGGGCTTTCGAGGGAGTATTTAGGCCCCCAAATAGGACGGGTCACTGGGGATTTCATCACAACTCGAGAATTCTTGGAATTAACAAATTCTCTCTTTTGGTCGCCGAGCATAAATGTTCATTGAATGAGTAAGTGGGACGTTTTTCATTCTTTGACCACCGATCATCAGTCTCCACTTCAGCCCTTATTTCTTTGCTTAAGCACACACGCATGCACACACACGCACGCGCACACACATACGCACGCACACACACGCACACACACGTGTGCACGCACACACATGCACACACATGCACACACATGTGCACACACGCACATGCACGTGCACACATGCACACACATACACACACATACGCGCACACACGTGCACACATGCACGCACACGCACACCCTGGCGTGATTGCAAGTGCTCTGTCTTGTTCATTTTCTTCCTGAATCTTCTCTCACCCCCCCAGACCTGCCCCTGACGCCCTGAGTCTAGTCTGGGCTGGAGGGAGCCGTCCGTGGTGGCTGGGCAGGGCCACTGGCTCTGTCGTTGGCCTCGGACATTCAGGGTTTTATTACGATGATGATGATTAGCAATTTATCTTATTAAGGAGTTGTATGTGTCTGTTCTGGGGAATTTTAAAGACATAAAAGCATACATAAGTAAAGAAAAATCACAGTAATTCTGCAATTCAGAAATGACATATCTCTTAAAAATGCTGTTTACTTCTAGAAATCCATTAGCATATTTTTATTCCTATGTGTATCTTTTCAGAGAATTGGGGTCATTCGGGACATTCTGTCTGCGGCCCGTTTTCGTGTGGGCAGTAGCTGTAAACATTTTCATAGCCAATTAATCTCACCGTTTATTGTCTGTATGTCATTTATCACGTAGCCCAATAGAATTATCGAGAAGACTGGTGCCCCCAAAGTTACAGAATAATCAATCTAGACGCTAAATGAAATCTGAAACACATCATGTCCCCCCTTTAGGTGTGATAAATACTATTATCTCTCCCATTTGGCCTCCCATGGTGATTTATGTTCTTGAAGCGTTTTCATCCAGGAAGGAAAAATATGAGATCTCACCCCTCGCTGTCAATGTTCTATAGCGTGTGATGCTTTCGACAGCATCTCGCTGCTTCCCCAGACCGCCAGGTGACAGACACGCAGTGACGCCGAATGGCCTGTGTCTCCTGCTGCCCCGGCCCCACTTCCCAGCTTCGCCAGCGTCACCCCGTAGGGATCATGCTGGCCTCGTGAAAGCGGCCTCGACAAATTACATCCGAAATGACTCTTCTCGGCCTTGCTTACGAATGGAGTTTGTATTACATTTCTTTTGGAATTATAAGTTAAAGTCGCGAGATGTGATTTGGTAGACGTGAATTCTTGTTACATTTTAGACGTCGGCAAGGATGAGGGGCAGGAGGAAGGCCTCTGCCTGCCCCGGGGAGAAGCCTGTCGCCACCACTGTGGACGTCCGTTGGGATCATCTGTTAGGGGTTATCAGCCAGCACGTCACCCTGCGGGGTCCGTCACGCACTCGACCCTGGGCACGCGCACAGGAGGGTCGATAGCGATGGCATTGGCAATAGCAAAATCAGTAAAATAAAGCCGGCCAAAGATTCGCCGACGAGAGCGTGAGTGAGGAGGTGGTGGGTGCTCAGCGAGCGAGTGTCACTCGGCCACGGAGATGAGTTCCGCCGGAAGCGGGGACGAGCATAAATCTCCCGACCACGCCGGGGGACGGACTCGGGCAGGAGCCCGCGTGAAGGTCTGTGTCCGGAAGGCTGAGGGCCCTGCTCCCGTGAGCGGGATCCACGGGGCTGGAGCCCACGACCTCTGCCGTGAGCGCAGCCGCGTGGCCAGCACCGGCCGCCCTCCGCCAGCGAGCACGGAACGAGAGGAGGGGACGCGGTCGGGGACGCGGACGGGGACGCAGGTGGCGCGCGCTCCTCTTCCCGGGGGCTCGGCT
>NW_011889375.1:164719-165833 GCF_000151845.1 Pteropus vampyrus
TCCCCGTGGAGCTGGGCCGTGTCGCCCACCTGGAGGCTCTGGAGCCGGTCCCGTTGGGACTTCGTGGAGCGTCCTCACGTGGGCATGGTCACTTATGAACTGCCCCTCGCCCCGCTGCCCACAAGGAGGGCCAGGCCGAAAGTCCCAGCTGCTGCTCAAGGCTGCTGCTCGCTGGTGACCAGCCCCCTCCCGGGAGCCGCCCCGAGTCCCCCCCCCCCTCGTTGGAGCAAGCGTTGCTCCTCACGCTCGTGTCCCTCAGGAAACCTCGAGGGGGCAGAGACCGAAATGTGTGTTTTCTATGGTCTCACAGTGGCGACGGACAAGGCTTTCCGAGGAAAAGGAAGTCAGTTCGAATGGGGACACTCGGGGCGCAAGGTGCCCTTAAAACTCCCAGCCGGCTCTTCTCGGGGGGAAGCCACGTGTGCGCCACGAAGCTCAGGGCAGAGATCTGGTCAGGAGCTAAGTATTCGGGGATTATTACCCCAAAGACAGTGCTTCCGTGCACGGGGTACACGACGATGGCGGAAGGGCCTGCGTGTCGTCAGAGGAAGTGTGTTTCTGGCGGGGACGCTGATGTTTGGGTGTTAGTTAGAAAAAATCGGCAAAGAACGTTGAGAAATAGTGACCAAATGTTATGAGAAAAACTATAAGTATGTTTCATCTTGAAGGTCAAGAAAATGAGAACTTGGAGAAGAAACAATTTAAAAAAAAAAATTGTGGCCGAGATGGGATTAAAAAGTCTATCGATTTTAGTAACGGTTTTTCCTTTGAATGAATTAAAGTAGCCAAATGAGAAATGTGCACCTGACATTAGGTTAAACTGATCATGAAATGATTAACTAATTAATAATCAGTCATACTGTTAAAACTATTTAAATCCAAAAGTAAAGGAAAAATATATCAGTGGCGACGTCCTTCCGTCCACGCCGCCTGCCTTCCGAGGGAACGTGCTCATCCCATGTGCGAGTTCCTGTTTTCGTGTGTTTTTAAAATTTTGAGAAGTGCCGTGGTAAGTGAGGGCCAATCTGAAGGCCAGGGATGAGAGTCTTTCCAGCACAGGGCACGGGCGGACGCGGTGGGCGTCCTCACTCCCCCGGGAGGGGCCAGAGGCGGC
>NW_011889375.1:167398-169765 GCF_000151845.1 Pteropus vampyrus
CGCTGTGTCAGGGGTTGTGGGCAAGCGTCCCAGGCCGCCGTGCTCGGGGTCCAGCCTATGTCCACGTCACGGAACCTCTGCGCTGGCCCCTTTCTTTCCGGAGGGAGAAGTCAGACTAGAGCGAGAGCCAGCATTAAATGCTTCGACACAGAAGGGGGACGAGTCACTTCTGCTCACGTTTCACTGGCCGAAGCAAGTCACGCATCTACTCCGACACCGAGTGACCGCACAGACGGCGACGTGTCAAGCTGGGCTCGGCCAGGGGCCGGACGCCGGCGGGTGAGAGGGTGCCCTCGGCACGGTCAGGCGCCCGCACCGGCCCCGGCAGCGTGCGGGTGGGCGGGCAGAGTTCATTGCCGGAAAGATCGCAGTCCCCTGGAGCCCAGCCCGGGGCCCTGCTGGCTTCTGCGGCCCTGCTGACGAGCTGGAGACAACGTCCCTGCTCACGGCCCTTCTTTCAGACTCTGCTGAGCTCATGCCGGCATGGCCCCTCCTGGGAGGGCCCGGTGGTCCAAGACGCGCTGGTCCTCAGCACCGGGGTCGGGGGAGACGCCCTTGAATCCCAGCAGTGCGGAAGCTCAGCGCCCCCCACAAGCCACACGGCTCCCCGCAAGGCCTACAAACCGCTGTGTGGAGCTGAAATGCGTCCCCTGCAGCTGGTGGCAGCCCGCCTGTGGAAGACGTCACTGTCACCGCCGTCCTCAGCCCCTGCTCCCGGCCATCTTCCTCCACAGCTGTTTGCAGAGCCAGACCCCAGTGCCCCCAACACTGGCAAGAGAGACGGGGCAACATGGCCTAGGACGAATTCTTCCTGCTGGAAGCTCGCCACACGCAGCACCTCTGCTGGGAGCAGAGCCTGGCGTGGGCGGGGATGGGGGACGCCTCTGCCCTTTGCCACATCCGCTCTGAATTCGAATGCGATGAGGGCCTGGAGCCTGGAGCAGGTCGGGCAGCACGAACACCCAACCGCCCAGGAGACAGCGGAGCGCAGACAGCCGCCGCCCCTCGGCCCCCTGTGTGGCAGGAAAGTGGTGTCACTCACGCCTGGAAAACGGATGCTCGTGCTGTTTCTTCCTCGGAGGCTTCGCTGAAATGCGTGAATTCTTTCGGGTCAGAAGCTCTCGGCAGAGCCAGAGCAGGGCACATTGGTGTGTGTGTGTTTGGTTCGTTGGTTTTTCATCCACCTAACACGCGCTTACTAAGCACGTCCTGCTCGCCAAGCCGTGCGCTGGGCATGTCCCTTCAGCATCGTCGGAACTTCGACCGCGCTTATTTCCTCTGTCACCACCCTCGCTGTGTCCCCTCAGCAGCAGCCTGATGTCGCGAGGCCCCACAAGTGACGCCACTTGCTGTAGAAAGACCGGCTGTCGAGGCCCCCACCTGAGGCCGATCCGTCACGATCCCGCCTTCGGTGGCCCCGCACCGATGGCTCCCGACAGTTCACACTCTTCGTATTTCATGATTTATCATTTCGTGACTGGACTCGAGCGTTCGCCTTGTCCAGTTCCGCAGAGAAGGAGCTTTCCTGGCAGTAAATTCCATTTCCCATCTCACCTGTTTACCTCGTGCATCCTTCTGTGTGGATAAGAAGTAGAAATCATGTGAAATCCAAGAACAAGGGATACAGGCTTTGAAAAATGCACAAGCAGCGAAATGACGGGCGACGGGAGAATGACGTAACATTAAGTAACTTTCAGGTCTCCTTGAAACGAGGGATTATTATACCGTGAAAATGGATAAGCACGAGCCGGAGACGCGTCGTAAAGGAAAACTTATGTCGCGTGGATTCTGCCCCGTGGTTCCGGGCAAGTCAAGAGGCTCGTGCTCAGGAACCAGCTGAACGACTCACAAGATGTGTCACACCCCAGGAGCCGTTAAGTGGAGGAAAATCTTCAAATACTGTTCTTCCCCCTCCACGTGATGATAGGGAACAGGACTTTTAAGGTTTCCGAACAGCCTCACTGAGACGCTTGTCTTTTGTGCCAACGACGGGCAATGAGTAAGAACTAGAAGCCACGGAGGAGCAGACGATGTAACTAACGTCAGCTCCGATTTAATTACCTGGGGGTGAAACGGGACTTTTTTTTTTTTAAATGTGGCAGCTGCTGGAAAAATCACGAGGAACGGAGCGAGGCCACAGCGCTTGGCCGTTTTCCAGTCCAGTGGGTCGGCCGCGCGCAGCTCCCGTCGGCGTCCGGCGGGTCTGATTACGGCGCGAGGACTCAGACTCTAGAAGCACTTGTTCTGCTGGCGCAGCCCGGCTTTCCCAGCGGATGGGGGACCTGCACCCTCACAGAAGGCGGACGGAATCCATGCGTGGCACGTGAACGTACGACGCTGCGTTTCTGTTTTTCCTTTCCTCCGTTT
>NW_011889375.1:170922-171783 GCF_000151845.1 Pteropus vampyrus
GGACGCTACGTCAACCTTCTGACTCGGTGCGATTTCTCTGAGTCTCCACGGGGGGTGGGGAGGGTGACGGTGCCTTATCGCTAGCAGCGAAGCTGGAAACAGGGCCCCACCGGGGCCACCCCTCGTTACTGCTGGCTGGTGGGGGTCTCTGCTCCCCAGTGGCGTCTGCCGATGTTGTGGGCCTCGTGACTGGTCAGGGAGACAAGACCCTGATTCTGCACGTGTCCCCGGCAATACCTGCTGGGGGGCTGGGCAGCTGTTGAGCTTTTTGAGGGTGGCACCACTCAGCCTTG
The DNA here is from genome assembly GCF_000151845.1 of Pteropus vampyrus. Classification (NCBI taxonomy): domain Eukaryota; kingdom Metazoa; phylum Chordata; class Mammalia; order Chiroptera; family Pteropodidae; genus Pteropus; species Pteropus vampyrus. The sequence goes on from NW_011889375.1 coordinate 171,216, forward strand.
ATGGCGCAGGGGGCGGGCCACCGTGTGTCCATGGTGTGCGCCTGGCGTGGCTCTTTGGTGAGAGGTGGCCATCCCCTAGGCCGCCCCTTCCCAGTCTTTGGCTGGAACCCGGGGCCCCGCTGGAGCTCACCGTACCCCCCGCCAGCGTGTCCAAGGAGCCAGCCCTGCAGCGCCCCGCCCGGCGGGCCCGAGGCTGGCTGCTCCTGATGCGCTCCAGCTGTGCGCTCTGTGCCTGTGTGGCACAGCCTGGCCTGGTGGCGGGAAACCCTGCCCCGCGACCCTGCCGTGACCTTGCCCGCCGGCTCCCACGGAAAGGCTCCGTTCAGTCTTAGAGGAGTCGGAGACGACATCATGACTCGCAAAGAAAACAACATGAAAGCTTAGAACATAAAAATGCATACAAAGTATAGTCTCACTCACAATGCATCTCGTTACGCAGATGTGGATAATATACATTTAATCGCGGAAACGCAACATTAATCCAGCTTCGCTGGGAAGGTGGGCGGCGCGAGGCACGTGTACGGCGGTGCGCGTGCCGTGTTCATCCTTGTGTGTGTGTGTGCGTGTG
>NW_011889375.1:173024-173601 GCF_000151845.1 Pteropus vampyrus
CAAACTCCTTTTCTGTTCTGGGCTCTGAGCTGCTGGGGTGCCGTGGCGTCTGCCTCACGCGCCTCCTGACACCCAGTGGGTGCGGTTGGCTCTGACGTGTGGGGAGGGGAGATGGAGGGGTAGGGGGCAGCAGGACCCTCGGTGGGGCCGGTTCCTTCCTTGTCTCTGTGCAGGTCCCTCACTCTTCCCGTCACCTCCGTGCTTTGAAGAGCAATAAGGGAAAGTTAGTTGGTTTTATTTGTTTGCTTTAGTAGAGTCACAGAAATCGCTAGTTTATAGAGACTTTTACAGAGAGGTCGCCTGTTCCAACTATGACATTGAAGAAGAGACATTCTCGTCCTAAGGTTGAACTCTGGGACTCATGCCTCCGAACCTAATACTCTCTCTGAGACGTTGATTTGGGGGATCAAACACGCCTAGCTGCGACCTCTTACATCCTCTCGTATGCCCGAAGCACGGTCCCGTCCTCGTGGGGCTGCCACTGCAGGGACAGCTGGCCAAGGGCCACGTGCTGGAGCAGGGGGGCCGTGGGGACAGACGGGGCCTGAACGAGGCTGTCGGCAACGGTGTCTGGATT
>NW_011889375.1:175591-177157 GCF_000151845.1 Pteropus vampyrus
GTGGGTTCGCAGGACCAACCCCGAGACCCGCAGGTGGCAGATGTGGGAGTGAGTGTGACTTTAACCCGAAACCCACCGCAGGCAGGACACAGCGACGTCGGCCTGAGAGGGCGAACGAGGCAGGTTTCCTGGCGGGAGCGAGCGTCCCAGCGTCCGATAGCGACGAGGACCCTGAATGAGCGCGGCTCCGCCGCCTCGACCCCCACGGCTGCCCTGCCCTCCACGGAGCACCCACCGCTGCAGGGCGCGTGTTCAGCTCAGTTCGAGAGAGACGGGGCGGTTCAGTGGCCCCGGGTGGCTGCGGTCACACCTGTGCCCGGGAGCGAGGGAGGGAGCTGGGAAGGAAGCTCCGTGCGTCACAGCTCGTGGACGGGCGGACGGGGGCAGAGCTGGCCACCCCGCTTCATACCCCGTGCCAGCCCGCAGGTGAGCCCGCCGGCCGGCCCTCTGGGCGTTTCCCTGTGAGTGACCGCGCACAAGACGATGCAGCCGCTCACTTCTGTAGGAAATTAGCGATTTACCTACAGATTCTTCAACATCGAGAAAGAAAATCACATATTCTAATGAAATGTAATAATTTAAGCACGATAGTGTGTTAGCCTCTCAAGGCGGAATTTTAGAGATGCTTCTGACATCCGCGTCCCAATTTATGACAAATCAAAAGACATTAGCCTAACAGTGTGGTGCGTGTCCCCCACCCCAGCAGCAGTGACACGCTGACCCCTGGCCCGCACCCATGCGTCCTGCGTGGCAGGACTCCAGCATCGTCGTGGAGTTTGGTCTGGGCTGTGCCCTTGGCCATAGCATAGACTTTCTGAACCGAGCTTGGGGTCAGCCCAGGACCTGCACTCAGGAGCAGATGCCATCTTGGCGGAGGAAATAACCTGCCTTCCTGGGGAGCCCATGAGCCCTGGATGCCAAGCAAGTTCATGGCTGTTGCCATGGGCTCCAGCAGACTCGACGCGCTGAGCCTCCGGCCTCTCCTGCGGACGCGTCTGACGCCCAGCTGTCACCGCGACCTCGCTACCTGGCCCTTCTGTCATGCTGCTCCCACTCAGGGTCCCTCGGTCTACAGACTTGTCAGACGCAGTGCAGGCGCTGACCTTGCCGTCCGTCCATCCTGCCGCGCTCCCGCCCTCGACTCAGGTAAGCAAGCTTTGGTGCCCCCTGCACTTCGCGACTCACCGCGTCCTGGTCCCGTTACGGAGCCATAACTCTTCCTCGTGGACGTTGTAAACATTTGCTGTATGAATAAATGAATAATTTTCCTTAGCGACCTTTTCAACAGAACGTAGGCTTCCATGAGAAGTATGTGAAACTAGTTTTTTGGGGCAAGTATTTTATATGCAGTGATTGGATATTTGAAAGCATCAAAAGGAACTGACGGTTTCGACTGCCTCAGAAAACTCCAGAGGCTGCAGCCGGCAATCTCCTCCCCGGCCCTGCCCGCCTCAATCCTCTGCCTTTCAAGTTGCCTTTTATCCCAAGCAATTTGCATAGCATTACCTCGATCTCCAAGAAAGATCTGGAGGAGAAAAAATATCCCTCTTATCTTCTGGGCTCGGC
>NW_011889375.1:177207-177887 GCF_000151845.1 Pteropus vampyrus
AACACACTAAATTAGACATAATTGCGTGTATTGTATTCAGGACCAAAATCTGATGCCCCGCTTCCAAGCTCACCTTTTAATTTGTGAACAAAGCACATGAAAGAAGGTTTGCCGATGCAATGTAAACACACACGTTGCGTATAATTGTAAAATATCGGCATATTATGAAACCGATGTACTCTACTGCTTCATTTAGATAATAACATTTTAATTGAAAATGAGAAAGAAGTGAATAATTCTAGAAGCCAGAATGTGGAGCCAATAATAAGGTGGGTGAGAGTGCCCTTTGCTGGCTAACATTTCTGATGGCCGTGGCGTACCCCGGGGTCCAGGGCTCTGACATGGGGTGACATCGGTCTGCAGGCGTTTCCTGCTGAGGGGAGATGTCCCTGGTGACGCTTTCGAGGTGCCCTACGCAGAGCCTGTTTCTCACCAACGACTTGTTTGGAACGCAATGCCTTCGACCCTTCGTAAGCTGAAAAACAGTTAAATTCATTTCTGCAACTTTATGAAATAAGCAGCAGTTGAGATGAGCCATCTTAGGAAAGAAGGAAATTGCATATAAAACGCGTCCCATGAGCCAGGTGCAGCGCTGGGCGTAAGGGAACCATTTATAGGCGGCATCATTCTGTCTTCCTGATGACCGTTCCATATAGATTAACATCCTGGATTTACAGGTG
>NW_011889375.1:179065-182294 GCF_000151845.1 Pteropus vampyrus
GCTTGTCCTTCCACAAAGGTCGACAATTAGCCGCCGGGAACAAAACCAGCTCTGGGGGCCTCGCATGAGACGCCGGCAACACGGCGGAGTCTAAAGCACACGAGAGGGAAGGACAGATGCGTTTGGCCGGCATCATCAGCCCCGCTGGACACCGACGGGGGACACCTCGCCCGGAGAGGGGGCGGGGTGAGCGACCAGCTTTGCCAGGTCTGGGGTGCCGCGTGAAGGATCCGCTCCAGTGTTTCACCCCCCCCACCCCCCGGACTGGCAGAGCTGAGGCCTCCAGGGACAGCTGGGAGACAGGGAGAGACGCGGGGGGACCGCTCCGCCCCGTGGCGGGAGAGTCACGCTCCCAGGAGCCTCCTCTGCAGGTGTCCCCGCAGCTGCCACCACCGAGAGGCCGACGGCCAGGGCAGCTGCTGCCGACCCCCACGGGTTTCACGGTCTGAGCTCTGCGGGTGCTCAGTCCTCTGGCGCCAGCCACCTGGTCCCTCCCCGCTCCCGCCCAGCCCGCCACGGCCCAGGGCCCTTTGGCTGCGTGAGCGCAGGATGCCAGCCCAGACCTCTGCAGCTGACGCCGGTGCCATTCCAGCCCCTCCGCCCGGTCCCCGCTCACCAGTGGCCGGACACCCACCACTGGCCTCGACGGACGTGGGCCATGCGTTTCCATGACCATCGCGGCTGCGGGCCGAGCATCGAGGCCCACACAGATGCTTGCGGGCCAAGGCTGGCTCCGTGTCCTGCCGCTGGCCGGCGTTTCTGAGCCCGCCTGCGCCTAGTCCCTCCAGCTGTGCACCTGCCTGCCCCTGGTCTGACTCCTGACACTGGCCTCCATTGTCACGGGCCAGTGACGAGACGCCGAAGCCACAGTGCACGCGACAGACAGCTCCCTGCAGTGCCCGTGTGCACATTGCTCTGGCCTGCGCTGCGCCGTGTCTGTGGCCAGCCCCCGCCACCACGCAGTCCCTGCAGCTGACCTCCATGGCTGAGTGTGTGCACAGCGCAGGCCTTGACAACCACCGCTGGCCACCCCGGTCCTGCGGTTCCAAGGTCCCCAAAGCCCTTCCAGCCCTTGCACACCCTACAGAGCTCACCAAGAGCCACACAGTCATGGCCGCTGTGGACGACATGGCCCAAGACAGAGGCATCTCGGCCCCTCGGATGCAGCTGCCACACGCCCCACAGTGGTGTCCTGCGGCCATGGCGTGCTCCACCGGGCCACCCTCAGGTGCAGATGTCCCTCCCAGGAGTCACTACACAGACTCCGGGAGAGGTGACGGCTTCTTCAAACGCAGACACCTGTGCAAGGCCACGGGGGTCGGAGGAGTCAGGGAGCGCGGCTCTGCGAAGGAGCACACTGGACGGCCGGCCACTGACCCCGAGACAGGGCGACGCGATGCTGCCGACGGAGGGCTCAGGACCGTCGCTCGCGGAGGCTCAGAGGACTGCAAGAGGACGCACGGACGCACGGACGCACGCACGGACGCACGGACACACGTCCAGACATAGAAGGTGCAGAACAGACACCTGCTCTGGGCGTCGGGCGCGCGCTGCAGACTTTACAATCACTGGGTTCCTGGGCTGCGCCACGTTCACTGAGATACTTTCTCTTCGGTAATATTAAGTTAGCGCACTGAGCTTTGTTCCTTGAAACCCCTTTAATGTTTTAAAACTTTCAACTCTCGTCACACTTAGTTTAAAGCACAAACATGCACAAATTTGTAAAATACTTTCTTTCTCTCCGTCCTTATTCTATAAACTTTATTCTATTTAAAATTTTTTAATACATTTATTTTTAAAGTTTATTTTCAATTCGGTTGGCATTCGGCATCATTTTATATTAGTTTCAGGGGAACGGCGTAGTAGACATTTATTTAATTTACGAAGTGACCCCGAGTGTCCGGCACCCACCTGGCACCACACGGTCATCACGGTCTCGGGACTGGGCTCCCTGTGCTGTCCACACCCTGTGACCACTGCACTTCCGAGTCCCCGCCCCCTTCCCTCCGCTCCCCCAGCCCCTCCCGTCTGGCAGCCGTCGGTCTGGTCTCTGTGTCTGTGAGTCTGTTTCTGTTTTCTTTAGTTTATTTCATTCTTTAGGATCCACCCATGAGTGGGACCCTGTGGTGTTTGCGTTTCTCTGTCTGACTCGCCTCACTCAGCGTAATCCCCTCTAGGTGCATCCATGTTGTCTGTTTAAATGTTGAATTTTCTTTTCATTCTTAGTTACAGATTTTAGAGGTCAAACTCACCCGCACGGAACGTAGCAGCCGCGTCTGCGGTGGAGATGCAGTGAGACCCCTCCACTAATCATTCGCCAGGGCGGTTTCAGGGTGCAGGGGAGTGCGCGTCTTTTCCCTTGGGTGGCAGGGAAATAGAACCCCTTCTGTTCCTCTCGCTGGCATCGTTCCGTCACCAGCTGTGACGCAGGCGCCCAGGCCGAGAGCCTGCGCGTGGGCCCTGAGCGCTGGAGGCCGGCGGAGTGGGAGCTGCGTTTGCTGCACCCCAGCAAGGCTTCGGGGGGCCGGCTGGCGGGTGAGAAGCAGGCGCGGCAGGACCAGGCACTGATTTACATGTGTGCAGAGGGGGATCACCTCATCCCGGGGAGCAGGGGTCCCCCATGGGAGCGGAACAGGCTGCCTCGCTGGCTGGGGAGGAACGAGCAGACAGTGTCCGCGGGAGCAGCGGGGTGTCCTTGCGGACAGGCACAGCCGGGGACGCTGTTCACTGTGTTCCTTGGGGCTGCTGGCCCAGCAGTCCTCCCTGTCTCTGCGTAGGTGGGGGGCCGTGTTTGAGGTAACCCCACAAACGTGACCCCAGCTCCAGGGCTCTGTCCTGGCGACCCGGGCTCAGAGGGAACGTGGGGTTCGCTGGAGCTGGTCTGCGTGGAGGGTCTGCGGGAAACCTCCTCCAGGCTGCCCGCCACGTTTGCATCCGCCACCAGGGACCTTCCTTCCGCATCAGTTTCTGACGCTCGCGAGCTCGTTTTTAGTCACTGTCCTTCCTGCTGACTCACGACACCGACACGGAAATGACGTTCCCAAAGCAAACACACGAACTGACAGCTTTTAGGACAGCGATACGCTCCGCTTTCGTAAAAATGTATTCGTTTTGAATGTGAACGTGCTAATCGCAGAAACTCAAACAGCCGGTAAGGGAAGGGAACTACTTCCTCGCACGAGGCCCTCACAGCCGCAGAATCCTCGAGCGCGTTTTGTTATGTCTCCTC
>NW_011889375.1:183034-185234 GCF_000151845.1 Pteropus vampyrus
TTCCTTCGAAACCTAGTCGCTATCTTCTAAAAAGTGCTGTGTAAGTGAAACCGGCTGATTAAAATGCGTGCGGTAGAGCTCGTCTGTCACCAGCAACCAGAGCGTCTTTATCTGCAGCCCGCGCCACGATCTCTGTTCCGAGAAGCGCGGTTCTTCCAGGTTTTGCAAATACGGAAGTCACGTGCATTTGTCCCCTCGTCGCTGGCTGGTCTCCTTCCTCCCCTTTTCCGCCCGGGCCATCGGCCTCCCCCTGAGTGGTGGGTGGATGCGGCTGCTTACACGTCCCGACCCCGTCTCCTGCGGGTCAGACGAAGAGTACATGGTCTCCGTTTGCCGTGTCGCCTGCAATGCGAGCCCCCCGCCCCCCGAGCGGGACCGGCAGGTGCTGGCAGTCTGCATTCGCTCTCCCCCGCACCCTCGAACCCCGCAGACCTTCGGAAAGTGAGAAAACTGGAGAGATTTTGGAATAAATACACCTGCCTTCGATCTGCTGAGATCTGGTTTCCCGACGTAAAGGCCGCCCGGACAGAGAGAGAAGGGCCCGGAAGTTGTTCGTGAAGGGTGGCCTTATGGCGACGGCGTGAATTTTGTTCCGGGGTGGAACCCTTCGACGGTGACGTGGTTATATATAACAACAGCGACGACGTGGGAACCAGTGATCATCAGACAAGAGTGACCGTCTGGTCTGAGCACGATGTAACTGGGGCGTCTCCGCAGACGAAAGCACCTCCCCGAGCCCAGTGCGCGTGTTGGCTGTAGACCTCCGTCGCAGGGCCCCTCACGACTCCGCTGTCATTAACTGTCCTCTCTCACACCAGAGCGTTAGAAGACTCAAAAGAAGAAGGTGGGCTCCGGGCCGTCTGCCCCCCACTTAGCCCCAGGCTGTCACACGGGGCCGGATTTCTGGGCAGCCCACGCCAGGTGTCAGATCGCCTGGCCCCGGTATCGCCCGGCCCGGCCCGGCCGACCTGCTGTTTTCGCGTGCGGAAGGCCGAGGCGCTTGCTGCAAAGGACTCGGCTCTCTGCGCTGTCACCGTGGTGAAGGCTCGCGGCCGCGTCCGGGGGCCTGAACCTGGGAGCGGATATCGGAACGTGCCACGTGTGTCTTCTCTGAGAAGTGGATGGCTCTCAGGAGTCTGAGGGACTCATTTAAAAATACAAAGCAGAAACCGGTTTGTTTTCTCCAAGGAGGAAAAGCAGCTTAAACCCGGGGCTCCTCAGAGCTTCTTTTAGCTCAGCGAAGAGGAGCGTCGAGGGAGATCACCGGGCCCCCGACGCTGAGGCGTTCCGTGCAGGACGCTGGGAGGGACTGCAGCGGGCTCCCAGGCCACTGCGACCCAGTGACAGGTGTGACAAACCGGGACGCAGACGTTCTGGTTTCCCAGCGCGTGTCAGAATCCCGCCCGGCACACGGGCTGCTGAGCATGCGACAGCTTTAGTCCGAGAAAACCATGTACTCACCTTCATCGAAAATCCTGCCGAAGAGCTGGCAGCCGCGCCCGCCGAGTGATGCTCCGCGGGAGGCAGAGGGGGAGGGGACACGGCGGGGGCCTTCGCCGCGGCGTCTGGGGCAGGTGCGCCGAGGCAGGGCGAGTGGGTGAGGGTTGGCTGCTTTGACTGATTCCAGTGGGGTCCGGCCACAGCGGCCGTCCCTAGTAACCCAGTGCCCTTCCTGGGTGACCAGGCAGGGGACAGTGGCCCTGGGCGTCAGAGCTCCACAGAGGAGGTGGGAGGTGGGGTCTGCACGGGTCGCTTTGCATCTGAAAGGCATGAGGGGCGGTCTCACCAGAGTCAGCAAAGCCCCACACGTCACAGCATCGAAACACAGAACAGAAGCGCGGGTGATGCGGCGAGCCAGGCGGGGCAGCGTGCGGCGCGGAGACCATCGTTCTGGGGGTGCGGGTGCCGGCTCGGGTCCAGGAATTGCAGGACACTCGTCTGCCCCTCTCCCAGCGGCGATGTCTGGGAGACCTGCAGCCATTTTGTGATCATGAGGCTACCGGGGTCAGGAGGGACAGTCAATGCCAGGGATGGAACAGTAGAAAGACGGAAAGGCCGAGCCCCGAGCCAGTGTCAGAGAGGAACCGCTTCCTTGCTGCTTAGAATGTTCGAAAAACAAGCCACCGTCACTTCAGGTCGCCGTGAACATATCCCCGAGCTCTGACGGACACGTCGGCCCCGCTCGGTGCCGCGCGCTCCG
>NW_011889375.1:185782-186091 GCF_000151845.1 Pteropus vampyrus
AAACCATGTACACACCTTCATCGAAAATCCTGCCGAAGAGCTGGCAGCCGCGCCCGCCGAGTGATGCTCCGCGGGAGGCAGAGGGGGAGGGGACATGGCGGGAGGGGACACGGCAGGGGCCTTCGCCGCGGCGTCTGGGGCAGGTGCGCCGAGGCAGGGCGAGTGGGTGAGGGAGAGTTGGCTGCTTTGACTGATTCCAGTGGGGTCCGGCCACAGCGGCCGTCCCTAGTAACCTGGTGCCCTTCCTGGGTGACCAGGCAGGGGACAGTGGCCCTGGGCGTCAGAGCCCGGCAGAGGAGGTGGGAGGTG
>NW_011889375.1:188356-190708 GCF_000151845.1 Pteropus vampyrus
ATCAGGAGGAATGAGCCGTAAAGACACGTTTGATCATGTCATTTGACTATTTGCTTTAAAATATGCACAAGGCTTGGGGCTCCCTGTCGCACATGTGGACGCTTCTCATACGTCTCTGTGGGAGGACGTGTGGGGGCTTGTCCAGTCACAGCTGTCCTGCAGTCGACCTTGCCAAGCGGGAGATGTGGCTACCCACGGCCCACGGCTTTGTCCTCCGTCGCAGTTCTCCGCAGGGTGTGCCGTGGGCCGGGACTGTCCCAGGCACGGGGCCGACGATGCACCCCCAGCAGATATGTGAGGAGTCGGCAGTTTGCGACCATAGCCCCGGCGGCAGGTCCTGAGTGCCATAGGGGAGGGACGCTGATGGACGGGCGGGCAGGTGAGGAAGCCTGGGGGAGGCGGAACCCCCGAGTGTGTCCTGGAGAAGCGGGACCGCCCCTCCCCCAGAGAGAGCGCAGGGGACGGGAGGGGCGGCACCGGCAGAGCAGAAGCAGGCGGCAGGAGGGGCCAGGGTGTCCTTCAGGTGGCCGGGGGTGGGGGCAGCAGTGAGAGGCACCCTGGAGAGGGAGCCGCATTGCAGGTGGTGCCCAGCAGGTGATGTCAGTGGCAGCGGCGGGGGCTGGGGGCCGGGGGGGGCGGGGGGGGGGGGGGGGGGGGGCCGGGGGGGGGGGGGGGGGCGGGGGGCCTGGGGCCGGGAGCCAGGGGCGGGCGCGTGGCGAAGGCCGCAGTGAGGTGCATGCTCGCGACCTGGGCATGTGGTCCGGGGGAGCGGCCACCACCCCTCAACTCCTGGGCAGAGCCGGGTCCCCCAGGCCCTTGCTGGGGCAGGGACGAGGGAGAGGGCCAGGTCGGAATGAGCTAACAGCAAACCAAGTAAGCTGAGTGGCCACCAGGGAGCTGCCACCCACTGTCAGGCGAGGGACTCTGAGCGGTGGCCCAGCTCCCTGAATGCGCTTTCCATTGGGGGTGGGAGGCTTCCTGGGAGAGATAAGGGCCTTCCCCTCCCCAGGCTCGGGGCTGTGGCTGGGGCCCGCCCACATCCGCGCGTGACCTGTGAACGGGCCAGCTCCCCTGGGACTGCAGTCAGCACAGCCCTGAGCCCAGGTCAGAGCGAGTGCCCGGGACGGGCCAGGCACAAAGGTCCCTGTGCATGTGCCCCTCCGTCCAGTCCACTCAGTGGGAAAAAAGTCACTGACACTCCACCTGACGAGCACCACGAGTTTGGTGAACTTGCAAATGCGGGCAGGAGGGGGTGACAGTCACGCGGGGGTCCGAGGAGGAGGCAGCGAAAGCTGATGGCTCGCGGCCGCCTGGCTGCCCCAAGCTCTGCAGTGCCCTGAGAGCTGTTTAGCTTCCCATGTCAGCACTGACCAGTGTTGGTAACATCTGTGTCACTAACGAATAGTTTAAAGAATGAGGGTTAGCTTTCCCCACCTTACACACTGCTTTATCTCAGGTCTCCGAAATAAGTCAGAATGTGCCCATTTCTGGCATTATTGTTAGTGCAAACACGCATTTTATTCTGAGATGTTTAAGGCCACCACAGGGCCATGCCTTGCTCTAAGAACCCAGTGGGACAACGCTTGGGACACAAGAATCCACCTGCCACGGGCGGGGCACCACCATGGCACACAGACTCTCGGGGACCAGCACAGCTGGGGCCGAGCTAATCAGACGTTCGGTCCCAGGGTTATTCTAGGAGCTTCACAAACATCCGGTCGCAGACGCGGCCGGGCAGCTCGGTTTTCAGAGACAAGGAGGTGCGGTTGAGGCGATTTACCGGAGCTTCCCATCTAGTGAAAGGGGTGGAATTAGCCGAGCTGGCTCGGAAAACACGCTTCCCATGCGAACTTTTACCCGTCCTGACCCTCTTCCCCACCAGACACGTGCAATCAGAGAACAAGAGTTAACGGGCACGAGGCCACCGGTTCCGTGAGCGAGCTCCGGGGACACTTCGGCGGTGCGTGCGCACAGGGACAGGGCACAGGGACAGGGTGCAGGGACAAGGCACAGGGACAGGGCACAGGGACAGGGCGCAGGGACAGGGCACAGGGACAGGGCACAGGGACAGGGTGCAGGGACAGGGCGCAGGGACAGGGCACAGGGACAGGGCACAGGGACAGGGCACAGGGACAGGGTGCAGGGACAAGGCGCAGGGACAGGGCACAGGGACAGGGCGCAGGGACAGGGTGCAGGGACAGGGCACAGGGACAGGGTGCAGGGTGCCTCTGTCGGGAGCTCGCAGACCACGGGCTGCACGTGCAGCTGGCTGGACAGGGTCGGGGAACAGTAGTTGTGCGTCTTGCTAGAAACTCTATTAAGGTATCGCAGAGGAGGGAGGGAGGGAGGGAG
>NW_011889375.1:191368-192008 GCF_000151845.1 Pteropus vampyrus
TACAGACCAGACCCTCAGATGGGGCCGATAAAGCCACGCGCAGGACAGGGCTGCCGCCTGCTGTGATGTCCCCTCGCCTGAGCTGCTGAGGGTCTTCCTCACGCCCACTGGGGCACCCGGCCGGCTTGGGCCTTGGTCTCTGGGGCCGGGTGGCCCTGGGTGTGCGAGAGGCGGCCAGCCCATGGGCGGGAGGCTTCTGGAGGACCGGCATGGGGGACCCGCGTGGGGGAGCCGGAGCCACGGAGAAGGGGTGCTCACCCGCGGGTGTGGCCACTGGCGCTGACCCGGGAGGCCTGCGGGGGCCCCGTTGCTGGGGGTGACGGTCTCCTGCGGGCAGCCGGGGTCGTTAGGACGGAGAGATGCGGGGTCAGAGAGTCCACGTTTGGAAGGTGGACCTCGCAGGACTCGGCGGTCGGTCGGGTGGAAGCAGTGAGGAAGAGGACGAGTCCGCGAGGACGCTGTGTTTCCGGTTTGGGCGCCTGACGGGGTGGTGACCCACTCACGGACGGGGGAGATGACAGTGACCTCAGCTCCGGATGGGGTCGCCACGCAAATCCCCTCGCTGGCTGTCTAGGCCCCAGACGAAGCAGAATTTCCAGAAGGATGAAAGGGAAGAAGCTGCCCAAGGCCCAGAGGCCCG
>NW_011889376.1:0-1307 GCF_000151845.1 Pteropus vampyrus
TAGAATATTAGACATTTACTTTATTTTTCTTGCATACTTTAAAAATGTCAATGCATTTGCCCATTTTATAATTTCTTTGAAAAGTTGACCCGAAATCTTAACTGTTGTTCCATTGACCATAGAGTGCCTATGTATGGGTTTCTACATACTTTTTGACTTGGGGAATTCTTCCCTTTTTAAATAGTTTGCTGAATATTTATCAGTTTTGAATAAAATTAGACATTTTATCATAAAATATTTATTTTATCCATTCTCTTCTTTTTTTCTAGAATATTAATTACACCTATTCCATACCATTTGATTGGGTCACATGTCTCCTGCGCTCTGCTTTATCTTCTAATTTTTTTTTCTTTCCGTCTCACAGTTTACTTTCTATTGGAATGTGTTTGAGTTTATCAGTCCTGTCTAATGCTTTATCTGATAGGCTTTAAATCCTTCCTGTGAGTTCTTATTTTTAACTTTTGTGGAATGTTATTTTTTTTTCATTTCAGAATGCCATTTGTTCCTTTTTTTTAAAGTAACTTTAAAGGTATAACTGATGTACAAAAAAAACTGCACATATTTAATACAGAGAATTTAATGTATTTAGACAAGTGCATACACCCATGAAACCACAACCACAATTAAGTTTAAAGACATATTGATCACCTCTAAAATTGATCACGTCTCTTTATTTTCTTTTGTTTTATTTTATTTTATTTACTGGGGAGATGGTTAATTAAATTATGTAGATTTCAAATGTACAATTGAATGATACATCATATCTACATGGCATTGTGTGTTCGTCACCCCAAGCCAAGTCTTCTGTCACCGTAAATTTGACCCTTTTTACTCTCTACCTCCCCCCATTCCTTTTCTCTTTAGTACCCTTCATACTGTTATTAGTGTTTCTGAGCTTTTGTTTATTTATCTTATTTGTTCATTTGTTGCTTTCAGTTTTATATCCCACATATGAGTGAAATCATACAGTTCTCCACTTCTTTTTCTACCTTCCTTTTTTCACTTAGTATGATATTCTCAAGATCCATTCATGTTGTCGCAAATGGTAGTATTTCATCTTTTCCTATGGCTACGTAGTATTCCGTTGTGTTGTAGGAACACTTAACATGAGATCTCACTTTTTAACAAATGTTTAAGTACACAAAAGAGTATTGCCAACTACGAATACCATGTTATACAGCAGATCTCTAGAACTTATTTTTCTTGCAGAACTGAAACTTTATACCCATTGAACAGCTTCCCATTTCCCCCTCCCTCACAGAGAGATAGCTACACACTTATGCCCATCCCTATTATTATTCACAATA
>NW_011889376.1:2450-3697 GCF_000151845.1 Pteropus vampyrus
CTTCCAGTAGGGAAAAACAGCTGTGTGTTTAAACTTCTATATAATCTAGTTCATCTTGCCAGTCTACATAACTGGTTACAGGTCCACTGTTTTCCCTTTCCCTCAGAGCAGTCACAAGGCACAAGTTCAGAATCAGTTGCTCCTTGTTCTGATAGATCACAATCTTTAATTGTTGTATTGTTTGAGACACGGCTAAAAGTTCCTCTCTATTTCTCAGAAGTTCTCCACTTAAAACTGTTGATCTATAATCTGTTATCTACCTATCAATCTATCTATCTATCTATCTATCTATCTATCTATCTATCTATCTATCATCTACCTATCTATCATCTGTCATGTACTTATCTATCTATCATTTTCATTATCAATCTACCATCTATCATTTATCTATCAGTCATTATCGTTTTGTTCTTATATCTATTATTTGGTCTCAGGCCTGCTCAGTCTCAGATATGGCTGAAGCTCTCAAAGGAAATGCAATCATGTTTGGTGTAGCCATCAAAGTATCTCCAAAAGCTCTACTGGTTCCTCAGAAAGCTGGCAGAGCCCTCCACGCATCAAGTCTGCATTTTTAAAGTTGCCCAGAATCACTGAGATAAAGTCAGCTCACCTCTCCATGACTACATCTTTCTGAGTTCTAAACCAATCTAGTTCTGGTTTCCTTAATAATTACTCACTATTATAAACATATAAAGTCTATATCTTTTTTTTTCTTGTTACTTTTGAAAAATGCTGTTTTAGTAAAAAGCTACTCCCTGCACCAACAAGTAAGAGTGCTCTATTATTTTATAAGTACTTTTACCTGTCTTCTAATTATTTATTTTGAAACATTTTAAAGTAACAGAAGAGATTCAAGGATAATACAAATTTGCAAGAATAGTTAACTATCGTTTTTGTGTCAATTTGCATAAAAGTACCTCTATTATAGTTCAACATGTGTTCATATCTGTGATACAATTTTCAAGAAATTATCTATGTGCAGGTTAATGTTACGTTAACACAGCCATAGATGATATTGAGTCAAGCTGAGGTTCTCTTTTAGCATATAGATCTTTTTGCTGCATCTTTCACATCCTTATTCCTGAGGCTGTAAATCAGTGGGTTGAGCATGGGGATCACCAATGTATAAAACACAGCAGAGACCTTCTCCTGTTCCAGAGAATACCGAGAGTTTGGCTGGATGTAACTAAAGGTTCCAGACCCATAGAATAAGGTCACAGCAGTCAGGTGGGAAGCACAAGTGGAGA
>NW_011889376.1:5262-6593 GCF_000151845.1 Pteropus vampyrus
TGTAAGTATGAGGTACTGAAACTATATCTATCAGATGCATCCAGCTTTCAAAAATGTAGGCTGCCACTTTGTTTCACTTGTTTTCTGACATTATACTAGTGTATAATGGTATAATACTATTTAACAATATTTCGGTTAAATATTAAGAAATTAATGCATGTATGCTTTCATACATTCAATAAATATACATTACTACTCTGTGCCAAGAAATGTTATATTTGGTAGAGATAAAGCAGTGAATAAGAAAAATGTCATGCTTTCAATGAGCTTATATTTTATTAAGAAAATAAATACCTATTGATATACTATATATAATGGTAATAATTACTATGATCAAAAAAAGGGGAGGTGAATAGAAAATGACAGTGAGTACTCTACTATAGAGTGTATTAGTTTCCTATTGCTACTATAACAAGTTGCCACAAATTGGTGGCTTAAAATAACAACCACACCTTTTATGCCGGGCATTGTACTAGACGTTAGAGATCACAAAAAGCATATAGGAGCTGTGCACCCATGGAACTAGAAGTCTACTGAGATCAGGATTTCGATAAACTTGGGATGTAATCTTCAGGGTATTACTAAATGAAAACCAAAATCTTCATCTATGAGTATATAAGCTCATCCCTCACAAACTGAAGTTTAATAATAGATCCTGTCTCTATATATACAGCAGTCACAGCAGTCAGGTGGGAAGCACAAGTGGATATATATAGTTTTTCATTTTTTTTCTTTTTTTTTTTAGATCCTTTCTATCTTTTAGATCAATGGCTTTGAG
Organism: Pteropus vampyrus; assembly: GCF_000151845.1. NCBI lineage: Eukaryota > Metazoa > Chordata > Mammalia > Chiroptera > Pteropodidae > Pteropus > Pteropus vampyrus. The sequence continues at coordinate 6,041 of NW_011889376.1, forward strand.
GAGCACAACGAATCCACGTCTAACTTTATTCAAGGAAAGAAAAATGACTCGTTGGAAGTGACAAGAAGGTTTCTTCCTGTCAATAAAAGCAGTTTATAAAATCCAGAATCAGAGTTTCATAATCTGGAAATAAGATCAGTTAAAAAAAAAAAAAACAGCTTTGAAGGTGAAGGGATATTTGTATTTTATTAATGAGAAGCTTTTTCTTCTGCAAGTCTCTGTAGTGTAATGGAAACACCATCACTGGTGTGTATTAGAACTGAGAAGGCTTGAGTTCCAATATAGCTCTACCCTCGGCCTGCTGTATATTTCACCATGTATAGCAAATCATAAAAGGAAACAAAAACAACACAGTTTGTATAATATTCTCATTTATCATTTAGAGAAAATGAAGAGAAAACTGAGTTGCTGCCAATTTAACTGCTATGAGGTTTCATGTGGTAGACGTGCACTGATATGATATTGATGAACAAGATTGAACACCGGGACCCAGAATAAACAAGTGTGATTCCATAAAACTGGTAGTAAGATTTCTAGTAACAACTTTATCTAT
>NW_011889376.1:6643-6982 GCF_000151845.1 Pteropus vampyrus
AACTGCTATGAGGTTTCATGTGGTAGACGTGCACTGATATGATATTGATGAACAAGATTGAACACCGGGACCCAGAATAAACAAGTGTGATTCCATAAAACTGGTAGTAAGATTTCTAGTAACAACTTTATCTATTGAACTTATAATAAAATTATATAAATAGAGAAAAGTGTTACCAAGGATCGAGGTATGACTTTTTCCCATGATATTAGAATTACGATAATACAGATTCATTCTGTCACTAAATTCAGCGCTTTTTGATATCGCTCAGTGTCATCTTCCTGATTAAGAGACTGCTTTAGAATATTAATAAGCGTGAATATTTTCTTAGAAAAACAA
>NW_011889376.1:7032-7385 GCF_000151845.1 Pteropus vampyrus
ATCTTCCTGATTAAGAGACTGCTTTAGAATATTAATAAGCGTGAATATTTTCTTAGAAAAACAAGTACTGGAAATATCAGTTTTATAACCTAATGATATGCTCAAATGCAATTTTCATATTTTAAGATCAATGTCTTGAAATGTCAAAATGAAAATGAGTATTTGTTTAAAACATATGAAATTCCTTCACAGTACTTTATTTTTGATTTATGACTCCAAAGGGATGTTGGAAAATATATAATCATTAGTGAGGAAAGAGATAGTTACTGATAAGGATATTGGTGAGAAAAAACAAAAAGAAAAATAATATCGTTATCGTGAAAAAATGAACTCAGCCAAATGCCTTTCAAAAA
>NW_011889376.1:9218-10915 GCF_000151845.1 Pteropus vampyrus
TGTGTTTGGAAAAGGGTAGGAGATGGTTTTGTTAAGTTCTGTTGTTAATCTGTTAGCCTGTCTTAGGTATTTTAGCATAAAAATAGAATAAGTTATAATATATGCAGAGAAATAAAATAATGAAATCTTGTGTCAATCCAAACATTGTATAAAATTTAAAGAATTATGACATTATTATGATATAGTTGTGAAGATCCTGATAGAACAACATTACGTGCCTTTAGATACAGGATGGAAAATATTGCCAAGTTATAAAAGAACGAACTTAGTTAGAACTGATACCAATGGAGAGTTATAAATTATGGCACGTCTTCATCATATGTAACAGTGTTGGCAGCTGAATAAGAGAAGTTGGATTCCCAATCAATACTCACTTCCAACCTCTATCTTTATGCTATCAATATGGCAAGTATTGTCTCATGTGTTTCAAGAAAATATTTTTTAATCTGAAAAAAAATATTTATGGATGTATTCCTTGGGAGATAAATATTTATTATATCTTTAATTATGACCTACGAATGATTTTTCTGAAGTCACTAGAAAAATTGGCATTTTTCAACTCATGCCATAAAATTCATTTGCCCCAAACCTCCAATTCTCAATGTAATAGCAATAAAGTTGTAGAGTTGTCACACAGACGTCCTTATGACTTGGATTAAACACAGATATTTTTAGAGAGGGAACAGTAGTTTTAGTTTTTAAGTTTGTGCATTGCATTATTTTTATGACTAGAATGTAATATAGCTTCTCAGCATTTTCTCTCTCTGCCCATAGACAGAAGCAGAAAAATAAATCTGCTTACATGTAATTGTAAGAAATATCCTAGTTTATTATAATTTTCTCTCAACCATGGCCTACTTCATAAAACATATATATTCAGCTGTGCTTCTACATGTTTGTTTTGTTAAATTTATATGGTAATTTTCTCTGGTTATGAGTATTATCAAAGTAGATCGCAAAACATAGATATTAAGAAAATAATGCAGAACAAAATTAAGAAAATGACATCTGAAGTCTTGTTACAAAATATTATTCTGATTTAGCTTCAAACAATGTCCTCACTCAAATGGTTTCATTTGCCATATGGACAAAGAAATAACATTGATAACATTTAGTGATTCTCCCTTAGCAATAATTTTGCCTTTGAGAGAAAATTTGGCAAACTTCGTATACATTTTGGTAATCATATTAGGTTGAATGTTACCAGTACCTAGTGAGTAGATACTCAGGACGCTGCTAAACACCTTAAAATGTACAGGGTAATCCTCTCCCATGCCCCACGCTCCTATTTCCAAATGAAGTATTGGCCCAAAATGTCAATACTGCTACTTTTAGAAACTCTGGGATAAATAAACTCATAACAATTTTATGCTTACAAACACATTGTAGTTTCCTTATTTTAAAACAACTTCTTTTGGAAAACAAAAAATATATCTTAGATTAAATGGGTCCCTATTAAGGAAGCTGATGTGCATCTTCATGCAAACTTGTGTCCATGAAGACAATGGAAGGATGATTAGAAGTTGGTTCATTTTATGATAGTCTCATCCATGTTTTTAAAGAGAGTACACTAAAATTAAAAGAGCAATTCGAAATAGCCCATCTGTTTCAGAAACTACTCAAAAAACAAGAACGAATGAATGGCATATTACTCTATACTCTGACAAAGTCTTCATAATGAGGCAAATGTTTTATCA
>NW_011889376.1:11055-12903 GCF_000151845.1 Pteropus vampyrus
AATTTTACAAGTATTCATTCATGTAAACCTCCAAATGATCCATTTCATTGCACAGTGTCTAATTATCTCCATCTACAGAGTTACATTCAGTATAAAATAATCCAGTCATTTATTTTCATAATAACTAAAAACTGCACACTATATATTCATGTGTATAAAATTTACTCCTTCAATTTTGTTGACATAAAACAAAAGAAAATGAAGACTGAAAGATCAAATGCAACTGCAGAAAATGTCTGCTAATTCGATCATTGAAATTGATCCCAGAGAAAGAAATGCATATACTTTCAACTTGTTTACATTGTCAATTTGTAGAATAAAATGATCAGAGGAATTTTTCACCTTTTCTTAAAGATAGAGCTTTAAAGATTATGTCAGTTACGTGTGTGCAAATAGTAATGTATATTTTACAATCTTGATGATCTTTATAAAGTTAGTAGGTTTTCATATGTACCCACTGTAAATGGAAGATAGAGGATCCCTTATAAGAATAAACAAACCCACAGAGAAACCATGTGTTATAACTTCACACTTTTAATATAAAACGCTTTTGCTATGTGATTGGTATCTAATTTTCTGAGAGTTAATGAAACCACCATTGCCATTATGAGTAATATCAAATTTCCCTGACGGTATACATTCTGTAAGTCCAGAAACTACACGTGTTATCCCAAAGAGAAAACTAGATTTCTCACTTATCTATACATTTCTCTATCTATCCATCCATCCATCCATCCATCAATCCATCCATCCAGCCATCACCAATCCATCTATTCATTCATTCATTAGTCCATCCATCCATTTATCCATCTATTTATTCATCCATTAAACACACATGCAGTGAGGATGTGCCATATACCAAATGCTCAGAAGTATTACAAAATAAACCAAAATATAGACTCCCTGCCACCACAGAGCTTCCAATATGGGTGCGCTAAGAAACAACTCAATGTATACCTTCAATACAACATGATAAAGCATATAATGAATCACAGTACAAAGTTTTTTTAAGAACACTAATTGGAGAACAATTAATATTATTTATTTTAATTCAGGAATGTTTCATGGAGTAGAAGAATTTTGGAGAGAACATTTCTGTCAGATAGGACGAGAGCATTTTAAAGTACTGATGATGAAAATTTGTCTTCATTTCTGGAAAATGGAGATAATTTTAAAATAGTTGATATATGTGATGTTCATGACATAGTGTTGTTAATGAGATTGGAAGGGCAGGTTATACTTTAAATATTTTTCAGTGATTCAAATTCTTATTCATTTGAAAGCTTTTAAATAGAGTTAGCAGGGCATTTTTTGCATCCTTGTTTCTTAGGCTACAGATTATTGGGTTAAACATGGGGGAAAAAAGAATACAGTATAAAATACTGCAACTACCTTATCAGTGTTTGGAGAATAGCTGGTGGTAGGATGCAAGTACATAAACAATAGTGTTCCTTAGAATAAGGTGACCACTATGAGATGGGAAGAACAGGTAGAGATTGTTTTGCTTCTGCCATCTGAGGACTTGATGCTCAAAACCGTGATAAGGATACAGAAGGGAGAGATAAATATGACCATAAAAGTGCTGGTCTAGATGAAGCCACACAAGGCAAAGAGCAGAAGCTCATTGATATGGGTATCTGCACGCCAAAAGAGGTGGAATATCACAGAAAAAAATGAAATGGTTGCTAATATTGGAGCCACAAAATGGCAGCCTGAATGTGAGGCAGACATGGACCATTGAAGTCCTACTTCCACTGAATATGCTGACACAATGAAGCAGATACAGACTCTCCTAGACATCAGTGTAGAATAGAGCAATGGGTTACAGATGGCTGCATAGCGATCATA
>NW_011889376.1:12953-32424 GCF_000151845.1 Pteropus vampyrus
GTATTGAAAAATAAACCAAAATATATACTCCCTGCCACCACAGAGCTTCCAATATGGGTGAGCTGACAAGTCAATATATACCTTCAATACAACATGATAAAGCATATAATGAATCACTGTACAAAGATTGTTAAGAACACTAATTGAAGAACAATTATTATCATTTATTTTAATTCAAGAATGTTTTATGGAGTAGAAGAATTTTGGAGAGAACATTTCTGTAAGATAGGACAAGAGCACTTTAAAGTACTGATAATGAAAAGTTGTCTTTATTTCTGGAAAATGGAAATATATTTAAAATAGTTAACATATGTGGTGTCCATGGCATAGTATTGATAATGAGATTGGAAGGGCAGGCTATGACTTAAATATGTTTCAGTGATTCAAATTGTTATTCATTTGAAATCCAGTTTCTTTCCAAGAATTTTCTCAGAGCATTTTTCACATCCTTGTTTCTTAAGCTATAGATTATTGGGTTAAACATGGGGAAAATAACAGTATAAAACACTGCAACTACCTTATCGGTGTTTGGGGAATAGCTGGTGGTAGGACGTAAGTACATAAACAAGAGTGTTCCATAGAATAAGGTGACTGCTATGAGATGGGAAGCACAAGTGGAGAATGCTTTGCTTCTGCCACCCGAGGACTTGATGCTCAAAACAGTGATAAGGATACCAAAGTATGAGATAAATATAACTATGAAAGTGCTGGTCTGGATGAAGCCACACAAGGCAAAGAGCAGAAGTTCATTGATATGGGTATCTGCACATGATAGAGCCAGAAGAGGTGGAATATCACAGAAAAAAGTGTTGATAATATTGGAGCCACAAAATGGCAGCCTGAATGTGAGGCAGACATGGACCATTGAAGTCATACTTCCACTGAAGTATGCCAACACAATGAAGCAGATACAGACTCTCCTAGACATCAATGTAGGATAGAGCAATGGGTTACAGATGGCTGCATAGCGATCATACGCCATCGCTGCCAAGATAAGGCACTCAACATCAGCAAAACAGCAAAAGAAAAACATTTCTGGTGCACAACCATAGGGAGAGATGCTTTTTCTGGTTGTTAAAAAATTCACCAGCATTTTATGAGTGATTGACGCAGAATAGCAGATGTCTAAGAAAGACAAGTTGCTGAGCAAATAATACATGGGCATTTGCAGGTTTGAATCGATATTAACTAAGATTATTAAACCCACATTTCCCACCACAATTAGTATATATGCTATGAGAAATACCAGGAATAATGTGATTCTGAAAGGTAGATAATCTGTGAATCCAACAAGGAGGAACTCAGTTGGCATGGTATAATTACTCTCCAACATCTTCTTCGTTTTCTTGTTTTTCTCATCCAAAATAGATGGTGTCAGAATACATGAGTGGACTTGAGTGATCAGCGAACCAAGAACATATTTATTCTCCCTTCTAAGGAAGCAAATAGAAGGATAAGAAAACCAGTTATGGCATACACTGTGACAGATTTGGTTTGCTTTCACTTTTGTCATTTTCTTTAAAAGAAGTAAATAGAAATGATCGTTGAACCAGAGGATGTTATCCAGAGGTGGTGTACCGAACTACAGTAACTCTTTAAAGCTATGCACATTGAAAGATGATATTAGTTCCTTTCAAGATGACATTAGTTCTTTTCATGTGGCTCAGTTGACAAGAGCTGCTAGAATTATGAGAATCGGCAAAATTCTTAGTTAGATTCAAAGGTCTATTTTTCCAATCCTAAAATCACCTTCCTCCATGTAAAGAAAAGAAGAGTTGCAAAACACGCTAGAAGAATCCACTCACAGGTAAACTAGGTAAGTCCACAGAAGAATATCCATGTACTTGGGAGGAATTTTAACATAAAGGTTAAGAGCACAGTAGTTACAGAAGAGATGATGGTTCAAATCTTAGCTTTGTTACTTACTGATCGTGTAGTCGATAAAGTTATTGAACCACTTCTTGATGGTTAGAGGAATAAACAAGTAGATATTCGTAAAACATTTATGTAACTGGTACATAATAAACCCTAATATGTGTGTTTATTAGATGAGATTTATTAAAACAAAGAAATTGACCTTTGTGTTCTTTTTTAATTGCATATTCAATAGCTTGAAAGACCCATTTGGTTGTCTCAAAATTCTTCTTCTCTTTAGCATCATGATCTGTGCTATAAAAAAGCCATCGTGGTCATGTGCGTGCACATTCTATTTAAATGCATTGTTTGGTAGTAATAAATCTTCTACACATGCCTTAAAATTATTTCTTTCTTCTGTAGGTTCATGTATCTTTCTTACTTCAGAGTTAAGACAATGTCTGGTGTGAGGTCCCAGTTACATTAAGTGTTTTGAGGAACTACTGCATCTCTGCAGTTATTAGTGGACTTATAAACTTGAGCTGTATGGAAAAATATGTATTATATACCCAGAAGGAGAAATAATTAAGAAAAATAAACAGAATGGGTGCAAATAAAAATAAGCTATAGTGGGATGGAATGTTCAGCAAATGTTCCAAGATTTGTAATGTTAAAAGTAGTGTGAGAAACACTTAGTGTTTCAGGTTATAAGTTTCTACAAAAGGGTGGTTGGGGATTCATCAGTACTGATCAGCAGTCCTGGGAGTTGCTTTGTATTTGTAGATAAATTTGGAGATAATCGATGTAATGAGTCTTTCAGGCCATAAACACAGTATTTCTCTCCATTTGTATAGTTTTTTTTTTCATATCTGTCATTATTTTGTTGCATACAATATTTTATTTGTATAGAGTTCTCACACATGTTTCATTATAATTACTCCTACGGATTTCCTGTTTTGATGCTATTAGTGGTGATTTTTACATTTAAAATTTTGAATTAAGGTACTATTTTTTTCTTCTTTCCAGACTTTATTTCTTTTTTACTTAGTTTTCTTTTTTGCCTTATAGCACTGGTAGAGGCATCAGTACCACATACAGCGTTTCCTGTAGAGTTTTATATATGCCCTTTATCAAGTTCAGGTAGTTCTAGTCTGTTTTTAACTTGCTGACCTATTTTGTTTTAAATAAATACTGAATTATATCAAATAATTTCTTCTCCATCCTTTGTGATGATTATTTATTTATTTTTTTAGAGTTATATTGAATTGCGCTGATTTATTTTTGAATGTTAAATATTCATTAAAAGTTATTAGGGCAAATCCTACTTGCTAATGATTTCTTTTTTATCATCAAAGTATATACATATACATACACACACACACACATATATGTATATATATACATGTATGCTATAATTGCAAAAGCAAGAGAAAGCTAACAGTCTTTAAATGAGTACCATCTGCTGAATAATGGGCTAGGCATTTAGAGGTGTTATCCTAATCCTCACAAGAATCTGATGAGGTGAGCAATTATTATTTATAATTTTAAATTTAATAAGAATAAAAATAAATAAGGCACTCAAAGACTCACAATTGTGAAATGACAAAACTAACATTCAAATCCAAGTTGCCTGAGTCATAATACTTATTTCATTTTAGTCACTCAGATAATTGAGAAACAAAAAGAAACAGGGTGCCTGAGATTCTTTTCAATAACATTAAGCTTATACTTTAGAATTTCTTCATATAACTAAATACTTTAAAGCATATTTAAATAGCTCATAGAAATCATAGCCTTTACAGGAGATATTATTGGCCAGTGCAATCTAAGAATTTTTGTTATTTTTTAATGAAAGATCTCTCAGTGAAGGAGACATACGTTATGTTGTAATTGGCCACATTATAGTCAATTATGTTACTGTTCTTCATCTTTCTCATTTAAAACAAAATATCAAACCATACCACTGAAATGAATGTAATTGCTTATCCAAAGTCCTCCTGTGGGTGAGAATTATCATGGGATCGTGTCCCACTTGTCACAGGCTAGAATATAAATACTCATTCTTTATTTGACCTATTTGTAAAGTCTCAAGAGAAATAGTGTCAGCATCTTGTACAAAATAAATTCTACAATTCAAAATTCTAGTACTGAGGTAAGTGACTGATCCCTTAGAGCATCAACAAAATGGCTGGTGTGGGTATAATAAAGATAATGTTACCTTAGATGTCATGTATTTTAACTGACTCTCCGTGGGCTGGAGAAATAGGTAGGGGATAGTAAAGACATAATCCTGACCTCACTTTACCCATGAGAGTTTCCAAAAGTCACTGCCTAATTCATTAGGCTCCTTACTGCCACAAGGGGAAGGCTGACTGTACCTATTTTGGAATTTTGGGAAATGTAATGGTCTCCTTAATTTGGGTGAGTGAAATTCAGTAAAGTAGAACTCCATCAGGAAGCCAAACCTCAGTTTCTATGAGCACATACACGTAGTCACATACAGTATGGTTCTTTTGAGTTAGTTCCTTGTTTTGTCTGTAGCAAAATTATGCTCAGAGACTGACATTGTTAAATAATTTATTTAGCACAGGTCCACTGCAGGAATTGTAATTTATAACAAAAATAATTTATAAGCAAATAGCATACAGGATAATGCCTTTTGATAAGTCAATATTGAAATAACATATTCCAAACTAAAGATAGATAGAATATACTACTGTTCCAAGAAAAGGGGAGATAAAAGAAATAAAGTCCAATTTTAGTTGAAGTGTACCTTTCTACAATTTGTTCTTGGAAAAGTTAGCTTAGCCAAACATGAGCTGACATCCAGCAGCCAGCACTAATTGAAGTCCCTTTTAGCTAGAGCATGGTACCAGTGGAATGAAGGTGCTGGTGTTGGCAGACATCTCCATCATGATACTACTGAAGGGTTTTCACCACTGCCGGCAAAGACTGTCTTGCCATGATAGGAGCTAATATCGCAAGGTGTTTAGGGAGCTATTTAGATCCGCAAAGAGCAGGCTTGCACAGAGCAGGCTTGCACAGACCAAATACTCTGGGTAAGTCCTCATAATTTCCTGGTATTTAAAGCGTAAGTATTCATTATATAGTAGTCACTCCCCCACTTGCTCATGTTTATAAACACTCAGCACAACAATTTTGATGACATTCTCCTGACATGTCCTCCTCAAAATGAACAAATTCACCCTTATTTTAAAACAACTTCACTTTAGCCATATTCAATTACAGTAGATCTTCTAATAACATCGTTTTGTTCAATGTCATTTTGTTGTAATGTTGATGAGTTGCTGTAGAAACTTAACTCTTATTTATATCAATTAGCCTAGGTTAAATCTGGTTTCATTATACCTTGTTTCACCAAAATTTCAAGAACCTATCAAAGATGTTAAGTGAACATTCACTGTATATCAAAACAACTTCATTTAAGCCATAAACAAGTAGGTCAAAAAGACTTTACTTAAGTCATTAACAAGTGTACTTGAAGTCATAACAAACCAATGCAAAATATTTCTATAACTGTCAACTTGGGGAATTTATGATTTTGAAATCAGATGTTGAATTATCAATAATCATAATGGCATAAATAGTAATAATAGATAATAATGGATATATTTGTGTGCATTTGTAATATAATGAGCCCTGTAAACAATGCTATAAATTATCTAGTTTAATCCTGCTTTCGACCATATGGTATACTATTATGTTAATTAAAGAAAACAAAAAAATTTAGGCATAGAAAATATCAGTGATTTGTAGAATATTAGATGTCACATCTGAGATTAAACTTGATTCTGCCTAATTCTAAATCTTGCGTGTTTAACCACTATAGCTAGCACAATGCCTTTAGAAAAGGAGAGAGAGCAAGCTTTACATGCATGCTTCAAACAAAATAGCAAAGATAAACCTATTCCCAGACACATTTTGAAAACAAGAGCTTTGTTAGGCTAATTTTTCATGAAAATCAGTAGGTTCATCTTATTTGAGGAAATTATTCTGATCTCAGCTCAACATAGACAGGAATCTTTTAAGAGAAGTGAAATTGTTCTGGAATACTCAGGGTCTCATGCAACAATTGATGACAGAAACTCTCTAAACAGTTGAAGGTTTCTTGGGGACTCAAGGAAAAAAATCAGACTTTGATCTCATAAGCTGTTTATGGATATAAGATATAACTCATGAAAATTGTTAGTGGATATATCACTTGGATGATCTTGTGAATGTGACTTCATCACCCCATTTGAAAATTAAAGATGTGGATTAGATAATTGCTGAGGTTCTTTCCAACACTAACATTCTATTTTTAATTAATATAACATTCTTAGACCAGTAGAAAATAATTCAACATTACTGGTACCATAGGATTTTGGTTAAGAAGTGAGAACTGGTTTCTGTCTATATATACCTGGGCAACTTGATTGCATCTCTGTTCTTCAGTATTATCATCTGTAAAGATAGAAATAATAATATCCTTCTCACAAGATAATATGAAGATTAAACAAAATGATGCACGTCAAATGCTTAGAAAATACTATTGGCTCACTCACCATAATTTTAGTTATTATTGATTGCTTTCATCATCATTATCATCATTGCCATTAATATAGGTAACTAGTTATTACATCAGAATATAAAAGGGCTCCAGTTTTAGAAGCCCCAAATAGTTCATAGAAAACTGCTAAAAAAAGTTATAATTTGCCTTCGTTGTGATGCTGGTGATGGTTATATTTCATTTATCCGTGTTGAGAGTTTGTGTAGTTTTTAATTTTTACATGTCTGCTCATTTGTTGTTTCTGGTGAGAAAATAAAACACGTTTTGAAAAAAAGTCTTGCCAGATATTGACAACTTCTATCAATAATCTCTAAACTAATATAAAAGTTTACTAAGCAGTTATGAAGCTGATGAATATCCACAGTCTCACTTGCCTTAGATGACAATTCCACATAATAACTACAGTAGGTGTGATTTCATATAGGAGGACATGGTGACATAAAGATGAAATGGTTTGTAGTAGAAGAACCAGAATTAGATTCTGGGTCTCCAGACACTTACTTACTTTTTTCTTCGTGTTCCTTGCTGTGGTATTTTCTGTACCACTGATCCCAAATGAAGCTTGAAATGCAGGCAAATATGATGCTCTGGAGGTCTCAGTGTAGAGTGCTATTACCCTTGTAATCAAAAGGCCAATGCTAATAGAGCTATCTTGCTAGACATAATCTCTGAGAATCGATAACATAGAATCTTCTAAATATGGTATGTTTTTGATATTTACTGATTCTTTAATGTTAATTCTTCAGCTAGAGTTTGACAAAAATGACTTAGAAGAATCTTTTTTTATGGTTATTGAATTCTTTAACCATTACATCTGTGCAAACTCCTTATCTAAACTTCCACATAGACTGTATATACAACAAATTAATTAGTTACAGATTTTTTAAAGCAGTACATGATGTTATATCCCTCATTTCAGAAAAAAGAAAGAAAACGAAAAAAAACTAATGTGAGACTATTTAAAAGGTGGATGTTATATAAAGATTAGAAATAACATTTGTATAACATAGACACATAAACTTTATTTCTCTTTTATTTTAAGTGTAAATTCTTTCACCTTCCATTTTCCCAGTCAGATCCAATAGTGAAGATATGCTAAATTCTAACCATATTGACCAATTCACACATAATAGTAGTTTGTATTTTAATGGAATTGAAGGGTTCTAGAAATATGCATTTTTATTATTTGTTTGTGTACTTGGCACGTGAGTCATTTTACTCTACATATTAACAGATTCCCACAACAGAAAGATTTATATCTGTCACTATTCTCAGTGGAATGCTCTCCATAAAATTATAAAGTGCATTTCTTTGTAACTCAACTCTTCCATGAGACCTTTTCCAAGAATAGCACGTGCCTTTCCTTAACTAGGGTGCTGCTATAACTCTTCCTCATTCTGCATGGACTTTGCTTTGAAATTGTATTCCTATTTAATTGAGCCATCAAGATCAAGAAACATTATCACCAGGCATTTTATTTCAAGAACTTTCATTTGTTATATCCCATCTTGGAGCAGTATTTGATATCTTTCATTATACCAATTGATTGACTAATTAATAATGACCATATGGAGTGAATTGCATAGATGATATAATTTTAGAAATTCTACCTAGTTCTTATAACCTGAAGTGACTCATTATCTGTGAGAATAGTTGTTCTCGTTAAAAAATTCTCATTTTAATATCTGAGATGATACAGATAGGAATCCAAATTGAACAGAATAAGTTATTATAAAATATGATTATCACATATTTGCCTAAAAGATTAAATAATGAAGTATTGGCCTAAAGATCAGTTATCTTTTTAAGATATAAGAAACTGTAAAAAATAATATTGACAAAGGCACTAACCGAGAGGAATTGCCTTGAATACTTACTCCTAGAAATTTGGAATGTTTGAACTGGGCAAAATAACCTTTTATCTGGGCCAAAGCAATATTGTATTTCAAATAACTGTTTTCAGAGCTAACAGGACAGCAAAAAATTAAACATTCCTTAGAATTAGCACCACCACACGTGGCTAAAAATAACAGCTTATTTACATCTATAGAAATTACTTTCTTTTATTTATGTAATTATTTCCCTTCCCTTTCTCATGAATACCCTTTGCTCTTACCTCATAACTGGAACACTGCTTGAGTTTCTGCCTGAATCAGTGTTTCCCAAACAGCTATTCTTTGACCTTGAACTTCATTGTGTCTCACTTTGCCTCTTTATTTTTAAGGTCAATAACATCCGATGACTAAGGAAAAATGACTAAGGAAAGAGAAGTCCCACATTTGCATATTATTATGTTAATTCTTCCATTTTTAATAAGAAAATTGCTTCTAGAAAATGATACTTTTTAGGGGGAAAATGATAGATTTATTCTTCCTTGATGCAGCATACATCTGTTTTCTGCAGTGAGTCATAGAAGCATATATAAAGATAAACCAGTATTTTGCTTATTCAAAAGTTTGGTACAAATAAGTTTTAGATATATACCTGATGGATTATTAATACAAACATGCTGTCCTTATCTAGGCTTTAATGATTTTCAAAGTATTTTGTATCAGTTTTGTTTTCAATTTCCCCTATCACGATGAAAGTAACAAATCCAAAATTTCAGCTTCGAGTGTCAAGTTTGAGCTTAAAAACTTTATTTGGTGAGTCTATTGAATCTTGATTCTCAGAATTCTATGGTGTTCTAATACTATATGTTAAAATAAATGAAAAACGTTAATACAAAATCATATTGACACAAAATAATTCATACTTTGTAGTCTAGATCTAATTATAGCTGCTTTTTTTCTGTTCAGTAGTTTATGTACACATGTTTTTGCATTTACATATAACAAACTTTTGTTTTAATAATTATTTTTAATAATAAATATTTTTTCTCAAAATAGAAACTCATATCTCTTGGCTAAAATAAGACCAGTGGGCATTACGACAGGCTCTGTAAGGTCTAACGCTACACTGGAGACTCCAGTTAGTTTCTTTACTGATGGTCTGCAACTGTCTAACCTGTTTGACAATCCTGGCTTGATTAGATGACCAAGGGGAATGACAACCCCACCCCAACACCCCTGTCTCTCTCACCTCTCCAGAATTTAGAGTCCTCCTAACACAGTTCTCATTTCAAGGAAGCCTGCAGTCTTGCATGGACGGGGAATAAGGGTGCTGGGAAGTTCTGCTGCTGAGTGTGTCTCAGGCCTCCAATGCTGCCTGTAACAGAGGAAAGGGCACATGCAGAGAGGATCAGTGGCTCCACGTAATTCCTGAAGGTCCCTCTGCTTTGTGAGCTTGTTAGTGCAGGTTTGATAATAACATTTTATGGAAAGAAGATATTTGTTCGATTAAGGATTTGACATATTCAATGAAAATATTTTTCTAATTGACTTAACATGGTGAGATCTCAAAAAATTTAAGATACTTATTTATTTCCCTTTAGTCTGACTAGATTTAATAATCTTAATTTTCCACATTTTTAGTAAAATATTTAAAATTTTTTCTTGCTTTACATTGTTATTTTTGAAATTTTAAAAATTTAAAATTATTTTTCAGCAAGTACGTGAAACCATTTCCATACTTTTCTATACTGAAAAAAAGACATATGTCCACTTTATAAATTTATGAAATCACATGGTTTTCAACTTTTTCTGTCTGACTTATCTTATTTAGCATGATTATCTCAAGATCCATCCATCTATGTTGTCACAAATGGCAGTCATCTAATCTTACAGCTGAGTGATATTCCACTGTATATATGTACTGCAACCTCTTTATCCTTTTTGGATTTGAGTATTATTTCATTTATTATCATTCAGTGCCCATTGACAGTCATTAAGTTTTACTATGTCCAAATTTACAATCTTGAATTTGTCCATCTCTGTATCTATTGTTAAGCCCTTTTAGTTATTTTTAAATAAATGACTCTAAAAAAGGATTCCTTTCTATTCATAAAAATCTGTTGCTTCTTTAAAGGATCAAAGATGATTTGGCAGATTCTGAAATTTCTCTACTGGATGCTAAATATTCCTTCAGACATTTAGTAATAATAAGCAAGGGTGAAAAGCAGGAATTTTCTTTGCTATGTAGTTTTACATTTACTGAATATAAGGTTATGCCTTGTAATTTAGATATCACATTTTCTTTATAATAAATTCAAACTATATATAAAAATATAATAAGTAAATCAGAAATTATTTGAAATCCTGCCACTGTGAGGAAGTCAATATTTTCTTCTAACACAGAGAATAGTTTGATGATTGCCAGAGGCAGGTGGTGGGGGGCGGGCAAAATGGGTGAAGGTGGGCAAAAGGTACAAACTGAAAGGTATAAAATAAATAAGTCACGAGGATGCAATGTGCAACATGGTGACTCTAGTTAAGAATACTCTATTGCATATTCAAAAGTAGTTATGAGAGTAGATCTTCAAAGTTCTTGTCATGCAAAAAAATTTTCTATAACTATATATGGCAGCGGATATTAAGTAGACTTATCATGGTGATCATTTCACAGTATGTAGAAACATCATCTTATATATCTGAAACTAATACAGTGTTATATGTCTATTATACCTCAATTAAAAATAGAGAAAAATTGTTTTTATGTTATGTATTAAATTCTCTTTGTAATATGTGTAAACAATAAATAAAATATGATAAATAAATCAGAAGTTATTTGAAATTCTACCACTGTGAGGAAATCAGTATTTTCTTCTAATCCACATACTTCCAGATATCACTGCTATGAATAAACATTCACTACAGAAATGCACATGCAAAATATTATGTAAAATTATGGAGCGCTATTCTTTTTCTAAATAACGAGTTACAATTTATACAAACACATATACATTCTTTCTCACATGTCAGGAAAGTTTGGAAAGCCTTCAGTGACACGAATCTAAATTATTGTCTTTAGAGTCTCTGTAGAGTTGTACGGTGCAGATGTTCTCCAGTGTCTTAATAAACTTCAACCTAGAGGCCCTTCTTTTCACTTTTAATTTTCTTCTGCTCCAGAAAAAAACCTTTAATAAACAGTTGAAGAAACACATGTAATACTCCTTCGTAAGCAGATATGTTTATGCTACATGAGGTTATATTGACACAGTTTTTTAAAACAAAAGGATAAGTATTTTGTTTTCATTTTCAAAAAGAAAAAAAATATGCCAAATTGATGCTCAAAATGATACAGAATTCATTTCAAATGATTCAAATAAAAGGACTTTAATAAAAAGACATTTATGTGGTATTTTATTTTCTTATAAAATAAGAAAATAAAATACTACAAATTGAGTATTTTTTACTGTAATAAAATACTACTGTAATAAAATACTACAAATTGAGTGGCTTAAAATAATAAAAAAAATATTTTCTCACATTTCTAGAATGCAGAGTCCAAATCACAATGCTGGCCAGGATCTAAGAGAGAATCATCCTTTGCTTTCAGTGGCTCTTGACCTTCCTGGATTTTTGGCTGCATCACTCCAATCTCTGCCTGCATCTTCACATGTTCTTTTCTGTTTGTTTCTAACTGCTTTTCTAAATGCCCTGTGCTTTTCTGTCTCATAAAAACACTGGTCATAGAATTTAGCAACCACTTTAGGCAAGGACAATCTCATTTCTTTAATTTACTACATCTGCAAGGGGCTTTTTTTCTTTTTCTCAAATAAGGCCACATCTGCAGGTCTAGATGAACATATACTTAAGAGGGCAACATTCAATCCAATACACATTGATGTGGATAGTTTAGAGTGAAAACTGTGGAAACTTCTAACACTAATAGACGTAACCAAAACAAAACCTGAAACTACAAGGGGAAGGAATGACATTATCAGAGGACAGTGAGATTTGGGATAATAGAGGAGAGGGTTTGTAGTCTTAAAACACCGTGGACAGCGACAAAATAAAAACAAGGAAAAATGCAAAAAGAATACCAAGATTACCCTGCTTCCACCATCTCAGCTGCTGCTGGTTTCTCGCATTGGCTAAATCAAATCAGAGTACAGAGAAGGATAGTAAGGAAATTTGAAGGGATGGTTAAGAAAATATATCGCAGAACATGACTCTAATCCCTCGGTTAAACATTGTTGTATTGCTTAGGCAATCTCTTAACTCAGTAGTTCACAGTGAGAGGAAACAAGGATGTTCAAATTAGATTGTTACAATTAAGATAATTTGTGCTTTTGTTTACGAAGAAACTCTTTACTTAATTCTATGAAACTAAGGTCCTTTAACATAATGTGAGGTTGTTATGATGATATTCATCATCATTACTTAGAAACATAGACATAAAACTAGATTGTTTTTCTGTTGTAGCTATATGACAAACCTACAAGAATGTCCTTCTCTGTAATTTCAAGTCTTTGCATCATCGTAATAACTTACGTAGTTTTCTCAGTGCCATCATGGTGTCTTTGTTCCTGAGTGTATATAATAGAATTCAATGCTGGTGTCAAAACGGTGTAGAAAAGAGTAATTACTTTTCAGGTTCTTTCAGATTGATATGATTTTGGTTGCAAATAATTGATAGGAGCCATTCCATAGAATAAGACCACAAGTATCAGGTTAGAAGAATAGGTGGAGAAGGCTTTCGCCCTCCCGCTGGCTGATGATATTTTGAGAATGTTGGCAATAAGTCTTCCCTAGGATACAATGATCAATAGAAATGGAACCACAATAAATATCACTGCAGCTAGATAGACTGTGATATCATTCAGAAATGTGTCCCCACAAGCAAGCTTGAGAACTGCGGGGAGGTCACAGAAGAAATGATTAATTCTGTTAGACCCACAAAAGGGCAGAGAAAAAATCTGACATGTTTGTCCAATTGCAGTTGGAACTCCACTGACCCAGGAGGCAATGGCCAGTTGGACACAGACCTTGTGGTTCATGACCAGCAGATAGTGTAGTGGGTTACAAATAGCCACATAGTGATCATTGGCCATCGCTGTCAGGAGGAAACACTCTGAGCCTCCAAACGTAAAAACAAAACACATTTGTGCAGCTCAAGCAACCAAAGAAATGTTTCCTTTCTGGGTCAAAAGATCCATAAGCATTCTTGGAATAGTGACTGTTACATAACAGATTTCTAAAAAGAACAAATTGTGAAGAAAGAAATACATGGTGGTCTGAAGAATGGGGTAAATTCTTGTTATCAAAATTATGATGCTATTGCACATCAGGATAGTCAGATAGATGACCAAAAATATCCCCAAAAGAATCCATTGGCTATTGGGAATATCAGAAAACCCCAAAAGAACAAATTCCGTTATCGAAGTCATATTTGATTTTTCTATTTTTAATTGGTTCTCCATCTGCATATATGGTAATTTCAAGATGGTTATTCATTTATGTTCTTGAACCACTTTTTCCTCTTCTGTTAACTGCTTTGGATGCATGAATGTATTTCTATAATTTCTAAAGTCATGTCCAACATCACTGTGCTGTTTCTAGAAAATGAATTTTGAAACCCCAGAAAGGAAGTGATGTGCATTTGAAATCAATCCAAGAAATATAACCTAACATAGATTTTTTGTACTATGAGGTAATGATATGAGAGAAAATGAGAAATGTGCATTCTTCTTTAGAGCATATTGTGCAGAAGTAATTTCTTATTACTTCACCCCTTAAAGACTGGATTTATGGTACAGACTTCTACTATTGCATTTTTGTGGGTTCACCAGTTTTTTCTGAATTGATTGATTTATTCCACCTTCTTTCAATTTAAAATGTTTTCCTTAAAGTTTTTGTTTAATTTTTATTTGAAATGAGTTTTAAATTCTTTCATTTAGAGTCTAATGAGTATTAATTTTCTTAGACCAGTCCTTTATTACTGAGGGAATAAGTATATGCAATTTTATCATGCTACTTTATGCACTTCTCCCCTCATTTATGTTAAATATAGAAACCATTAATTACAGCATACTGTTCAATAACTTTCCCTATTAACACCCCCATACAGTGTGTGATAGATATCAATTAACTTTAACTCAATCAGTAAATACGACCCATTCATCCCAATATTTTTTTACATTTCCCTCTTTCCCCAGGTAAGATTCTAGTATCAAACAGTTCCATTGAACTAACAACAATTCCCTTTCTCTAGTTTCCCCTTGTAACTTTGCCTAATAAAGTGTAACTTTGATTAAGTCCAATTACTATTTATTCCTGGAATACAAATGCCTGGAGCCTATGAATGAAACTTAAACACAGACATACACACAAACACTATGTTGTTTCACTTCATATTAATTCCATTCAATATCAGTCAGTCAATACTGCTTGACTAGTTCCACTGCACTTTATTAATATTTGATCTCTAACTTTCTAAAACAAATATACGACAAAGATTATGTTTTCTATCTCATCACTCTGCTATACACATCACCTGTTAGACCAAACACCTGATATTTTTTCATTAATACTTTGGTAAATAAACTCAGAGAAATAGTCTCTTACATTTCCCTATTTTATTTGTACTTGTTCTCAGAATTACCTTAAATAAATAATGCTGATTATAAATGTCTTTACTAACTTTATTTGACTTACATCTAATTTTTATTACTTTATAATTAAGAAAGTAAGGAACTACGTGAGTTATCATAAGAAGTTAACTCATTTTCTAAGAAAGATCTTAGAATTTCATGTCTTTTTGTTTTATTTATTGTATCTTGATCCTGTAATTAAGAACTATCTTTAAATAAAATATTCTAAAAAAACAATTATAGCTTACTTTTATAGATTTGTATGAAGATGTCTATGTGAGTGGAGATGATTATTAATCTGCAAACTTTTTAAGATCTTTTGTCATGTTGAGAAGCCACTGTAATTCTATGACATTCTTGCTGGCATCAAACATTGGATGTTCTTAAATAGGAAGCAGCCACGCTCACCTGGGGGAATCTTCTCTCATGTGGCAATTAAATTCCCAAACACTGTTGTTTATTTTTGCAATCATCTGGGTTTATTTTCTAAAACTACTTTTCTTATAGGTGGCTTGCCCATCTCTTCACCCATTCTTAACATGAAGCTCCCCTCAATGGGGATATCCCTTGGTGAAGAAACACCTCTTAACTGTCAAGTACTACTTTCAGAAAAAAGTTAAAAATTGTTCTTCAAATTGTATTTCAACTCTTAATAATTAGTGTGGATTTGCCTATAATTGATCCAAATCTAGATTATCCACACCTTTGCAAAAATGTGTCACATGTTGTATCACATGAACATGGCATGCTTGGTCTCTTCAACATACTGGGTGGTGAGAGCCCTTTTGAGAAGCGCAACTCTGTCGATAGATTAACTTTTATGGAAATTACAGCATGTTTTGTGTGCTGATGAAAAAACTGGATGCTTTTATTCATTTTATGACATCTACTCAGACATCAGGAAAGGTTTCTAGCTGATTCAAAATGTAAGCTACCACAAAAACAAATATTTTAAACAAGAATATTTATGACAGAAAACGAACAAACTTTATGCTAAAGTCCTTATCCCATTTCAGCTATTTCGAAGCAGGTATGGAGGTGACGTTATCGTACATGATATTCTACTAGTAATTATGTTTGTTTCTTCCTGTTTCAATGTTCTTTGAGTATTTGACATGTGTTTCTAAACACATTTCTTTTTTGTATTTTAAGCCTCCTTCTCTTTAGTACAACACGGCTCTTTTACATTGGCCCTCTGTGCTCTTTATTATGACTGATATGGCATTTTTGTGGGGTTTCCATCATGCTTATCTACAAATGACAACTGCTTGCATGATTTGCCTCCAGGAAGTATGTCACTTCTTTATAGACTGGGACAAATTGAACGTCAATTCCTTGGTAAGATGGAGAATTTGGATATTTTCTTATTTAATTTAATATCACCACCACTGAAAAAATATGTAAAAACTAAAAAAATTCCTCAGCTATCTCAGTGGCTTAACAATATAAAGAAACCTCTCACACCCTTTTGACAGAACAATTTTGTAGTCAGATATAAGGAAATGCTGGTTTCTCTCATGTCAGAATCCCACAGTTCTCTAGTTCACACTTTGTGGTTCCCTTTCACATTCTCAGAATTCAGAAAGCTGAGAATTACAGACAGACGCAAAATAAGGAAAGAAATGTGCTCTTAAGAGCCTCCGTACAGAAGAGACACATCACATCCACACATACCATTGTAAGAACTAATCACATGTCTAACAAAGACATGAGAGGGCTAGAGAATGTTGTTCACTGTGTGTCAAAGACACAGAAACATATTTGGAGAGCATAAACCAGACTCTGCCACCATCCTCAGTTTGGTAACAGTGTGCTACAGCATGCTGTAACATATGTATATTTAGATTTAAGTTTTAACAGGTCATTTACATAGCAGAATAATTATGTGTGGTACATAGCTATGTATTTTATTTGGATTTTTAGACATAATTGTTTCTATGACAATGTTATTATAATTTTAATTTTTAAATTATAATGTTACTGAAACAGAATTTACAGAAAATAGAGTACAAACATTCAACTAGATTTAATGAGATTTCAAATGCGATAAGATTTAAGAAATATATACACTCATGAAAGCATTTCCACAATGATGATATAAAACATTCACACTATCCCGAATGCTTCCTAATCCATTCTTCCTCTACTCCAACCCCACAGAACCACGGATCAGATTTCTGTAGCTATCGATCATTTATAATCCATCAGAATGTATTCTTTTATCCTGATGACTTTGCTCACTGTAAGGGTTTTAAGATTTATCTATGTTCTTCCTATGTTTAAGTCATTTATTGTCAGTACAGACTTGAACTTCAAGCTTTATTTTGTTCATTTATTTATCTTTTATGGAATTTGGGTTGTTTCTTGATTTTAGGTTGTTTCTCTATTTATCTTAACCTAAAAGAATGTAACTTGGAAATTATCTAGATTTCATGCCTCATCTAGATTTTTTTATTTGTTAAGTTTCTCAGTTCGTGCCATAGATAGATTTTTTTTCTTTTAGGTACAAGTATTCACATAAGATAAAAAGGAATCAGGTTTCTTTTGTTATATAACTATATAAGGTGCTGCACTATATTCTTCAAGATGCACAGAAAACTTTGGACCCTCCAGATTGGTCAGTATGTCGGCCAAACATCTATTTATCTGTCAGTATGTCCCAAAGGTGACCCGTTATTCTCACGTGCAAAGTTAAATCTTTCTTATGTAATATTCTCATATCCTCCCAATGTAATTTCTATTTTGAACCTTATTATATTGTGTTTTATTTTTTATTTCATAATTTGACACCCTTTTATTTCAGAAACTCCTTAATTCCATGGTATTTGTCTGGTTTACTTTCTAACGAACATCCAGCTCTAAGATAGAGTCACCTATCTAGAGCACTTGGCCTGTTTTGGAGACCAATAATTTACATCCATTCATTTAATCTTTCATAATCACTAATCATGTATGTTGTATTCTCTTACACTGTTAACAGGGAGTAAAATGTATGGAAAGGAGTGTGAATAAGAACACAATATACTTTAGTGTGAACAAGAGTGAAAGCAAGGAGACCAGATAGGAAGTTATTGCAATGACCTGAGTGGGAGATGAAGGTGGCGGGATCAGGGTTACAGTCGTGTATATATAGTAAGAAGTGGTCACAGGATTTACATTGACTTTATGCTCAAACATTTCCTTGTTTTGATTCTCGTTTTTATCATACATAAAAACAACCACATTACGAAATATGACATATTTGTGTGGGGGGGGGTTGGGTTCACATCAAATATATTATGTTCATCTGAACAGATCTATAGGTACTTCATATGAGTTTCATATGAAGATACAAGCCTTATCTTCGGGGGTGAAAATGTAATATGTATGCATTTTTAAATAGAAAAATCAAAAATAAGAAATAAGTACACTGTATTTTGCAATTTTTGTTAACACTGAAAAAAATCAATTTCAAAGGCCCATTTAAAAATAAAAACTTGTTTCTTGTCACTCTGCTTCTGACTTCTGTTGGCACTATTCTGCGAGCTCAAGCTAACTGTTGGTGTTCGGCTCAACTACTGGAAGATAAGCATGTCTTTACAATGGAGTGTAGATATATCTTTATCATTTGCTCTTTAAATGTTTTTTTTTTTTTTCCCCCCCAGCTCTTACCAAATCTAGCACTTCAGATTACCGTGACACACAGTCTTCTTATGTAACACATGATCGGGGCATGATGATTTTATGATTTGTAAAATAAAACCTCAACCTTTACTTAACCTTTTTTTTTTTTTTTTGCTGCTTATTTTGTTTTCCAGCTAAGTAGAACTTACATTTGCATTTCCTCTCTAAGTCTGTACTTTTTTTTTTCATTTTTCTGTTTCCTTTTCCATTGTATTAATGAATCTGACACACTCTCAACATAAACTTATCTAATAAATTATATTTTATTGATTTGATTTGTTTTGCAACACACGGTAAATATGATTGTACAATTTCAGGATGTTGAGGTTTGGAGCTCAAGTCAGAAAATCAGAGTTTTTGACATAAGTCTTCATCAGATTGATCTCCTGTTGGCAAAATTTCAAAATTTCTTGGCCGATAATCACCACCTATTTAGTAACCAATCTGAAAGCAACGAGTTTTCTTAAATGGCTGAAATATCCCAAGGTCTCTTCAGAGACTCAGGAGTGATGCATGGACATATTCAACAATTTCATGATTATAACACAAAATTTTAAGAGACTCTTAGAAACAATACATTCCAATTTCTCAGCCAAAGCAGTAAATTATATGTAAGTTTAGCAACAAGTGTCTACATTTCTGCTTTCTGATGAAACATACTATATGACACTCATTTCATCTATTTTTGATAAAGCTATTTGTTTTAACATTGTTTCTATAAAGCTATATATTCTCTTTTTTAACAGTTAAATATCAAATTATATAAGTCAGTGAGCACATTGCTTGTAAATATATTACATAATTTTGTTCTCTAGAAGTGGGTAACAATTGTCAGTAAATTGAACAGAAATGCTATTCTGATCAGTTTTAAGCTATATGTTTTCCCTAAAGCTCTTTGTACATCCCTCTTC
>NW_011889376.1:36764-41113 GCF_000151845.1 Pteropus vampyrus
GGAGTAGCTGGAACTGGGTCTCAGATAAGTATAGATGGCAGTGGAATAGAACAGAGTTATAGCTGTCAGGTGAGAGGCGCATGTCGAGAACGCTTTGCGCCTCCCCTCCCCTGAATGCATGCGAAAGATGGAGAAGAGAACATAGGAATAGGAGGTGAGGATGAGCAGCAGAGTCCCGATCATGTTCACACCAGCAAAAGTGGAAGTGGTGCTTTCATTCAGCCTTGTGTCAGAACATGAGAGCTTAAAAAGTGGAGGGCTGTCGCAGAAAAAATGGTGGATGACATTGGAGCCACAGAATGGCAAGCTGCTTACAAAACTTGTGTTAACTATAGAGTTCAACAGCCCTGCTGTAAAAGCCCCTGCGGCCATTTTAAGGCAGACGGTCCTGGACATGACCAAGGAGTAAAGCAGAGGGTTGCATATGGCCACGTAACGGTCGTAGGCCATTAACCCAAACAGGATGCACTCAGTTGTGCTCAATGCGATGAAGAAATACATCTGCACAAAGCAGCCAACAAAGGAGATGGTTTTCTTCTCTGACAGTAAATCCACCAGCATCTTTGGGGTGATGGTGGAGGAGTAACAAACGTCCACAAAGGACAGGTTGGCCAGAAAGAAGTACATGGGTGTGTGAAGTCGGGAGTCAGCCCTGATTAAGAGGATCATGCCAACATTCCCCCAAACCGTAAGCGTGTATACCACGAAAAACAGCAAGAAGAGGGTGATCTGTAGCTCCACTGTGTCTGCCAATCCCAACAGGATGAACTCAGTCACCAAAGTATAATTTGTTTTAGTCATTTGCTGCAAATAGAGTCTCCTGAAACTTGCATTAGGTGTAGATATTTCTCTCTCCAACGTTTAGAGGAAATTGTAAAAATGTTGATGAGGATATTCACACATGGGAGAAAAACAACCTATGATAATATAACTTAGTAAATAGAGTGACTGAGGATAGAGGAAAATTAGTGGACAAGTGACAAACATGTAAATTTTTTCAGCTGTTATCTACTAAATCTGGTTATAGTCCTCTCAAAGCACTGAGCAAAACCACACACTTCACCTCAGTTTCTGCAAATGCATCGTATGTTGTTCTAGTTTTTTCTCTACCCACCCACACCCCAAATACAAAGGATACAGATAACCTGCTGAAATATCTCCCATTCCGTGAACAGGTGTGTGGGTTTAACTCAAATGTATTTTTTTCTCTCAAGGCCACTGCATTTAATCTTTAACTCCAAAATTCATGCATTGCCTCCCAAAATTTCTCATGTAATTCAAGCAACGAATTCATTGACCATTTTAAATGATCAATATTTGGAAATCTATTATATCCTTAAGAATGATTTTGTAGTCTTTTAAACATCAACCGAATAACTGTTCTCATTAGAAAGCACACTATCAAATTAATGTCATGTAGCATTAGACACTGTACCTGCCCACCACTGTGAATAACAGCACCAAATCCTCAGTAGCTTCCAGACCAGTCTCATTTGTGTGATTTTCTTTTTTATTGTGGATTCTCAGTTGAAAATTAAAAATGAAAAAAAAAGGAGAATTTTATTTTTTAAATGAAATGAAATGCAGTGAAAATTTGCATGACTTATTTGAAAGATTTGAGACACCTTCTGAGTAAGTACATATTGCTGCACTTTTATTTTGTTTTCCATAAAGAGAAATGGATAATCATGGGGACAAGATTATAGGGTTTAATTGTGGAGTCAATCTCTAAAGGAAACTCCCATTCTCAAGAGAAAAGAGAACATAGTCACATGAAAATACATGGAATCATGTGTTGCATCACGAAGTCAATCCTGATCTCTGTGTTATTTTAAAATCTTTTGCTAAAGTAAAAAAAAAAAAAAAGTAATTTCTTATTATGCTGCCTCTCTTTTGGTATTTTACCTATTTCAAATAGGTGTTAAGTCCATTAATTGTTTATTATTTTATTATTATTCTTCCCTTTGCCAGTGAGTGTGTGTGTGCGTGTGTGTGTGTGTGTGTGTGTGTGTGTGTGTGTGTGTGTGTGTGTGTGTGTGTGTCTTTTCGGTAAATTCAATTCAACTCCGTTCTTTTTTAAATTTTATTTTACTATTAGTTTCAAGTATCCAGTACATCAGTTAGACATTTATATTGTTTATGAAACAATCCCCCTGATTGCTCTTTCTCTCTGGCTCTCCTAGCCATTGCATACTGCTGACTGCATTCCCTATGCTGTGCTCCCCATCCCCGTGACCATCTATCAACTACTACTTCTTTAACCCTTTATGGCTTTCTCCCAGACCCCCAAACCCCACTACTCTGGCCGTCATTAAATTGTCCTCTATATTTATGAATCTATTTCTGATTTATTTGTTCTTCTTGTTCCTTAGATTCTGCATGTAAGTGAAATCATATGGTATTTATCTTTCTCTGACTTATCTCATTCAGCATAATAACCTCTAAGTCCATCCAGATTGTTGCGAATGGCTAAGATTTCATTTTTTCAAATGGCTGAGTACTATTCCTTTGTATATATGAATCATAAAAACATATGGAACACTTCACGAATTTGAGTGCTATCCTCGCAGGAGCCATGCTAATCTCTGTATCGTTCCAATTTTCGTATATGTGCTGCCAAAGTGAGCACTCAGCTCTTTTCTTGAGTGAAATTAATGAGAAGAATCTAAAATCCATTGTACAATGTTTAAGGAAATATTCCAGCAAATAGAACAATGAGTAGAAAAATATAATTCTTTTTTATGATTTCATATGAATTGTGTTGACTTATTGCAATTATTGTTTGATTGCGATCCTAGAAGAGGATGAAAGTACACATTTTCCATATCTCAATACAGAAGGAAAACAAGGTGAAATAAAACACATCGAGTGTCCATATGTATGGAGGGTTACAGTCGTGTATATATATATATAGTAAGAAGTGGTCACAGGATTTACATTGACTTTATGCTCAAACATTTCCTTGTTTTGATTCTCGTTTTTATCATACATAAAAACAACCACATTACGAAATATGACATATTTGTGTGGGGCGGGGTTGGGTTCACATCATATATATTATGTTCATCTGAACAGATCTATAGGTACTTCATATGAGTTTCATATGAAGATACAAGCCTTATCTTCAGGGGCGAAAATGTAATATGTATGCATTTTTAAATAGAAAAATCAAAAATAAGAAATAAGTAAACTGTATTTTGCAATTTTTGTTAACACTGAAAAAAATCAATTTCAATGGCTCATTTAAAAATAAAACTTGTTTCTTGTCACTCTGCTTCTGACTTCTGTTGGCACCATTCTGCGAGCTCAAGCTAACTGTCGGTATTTGGCACAACTACTGGAATATAAGCATGTCTTTACAATGGACTGTAGATATATCTTTATCATTTGCTCTTTAAATGTTTTTTTTTTTTTTCTCCCAGCTCTTACCAAATCTAGCACTTCAGATTACCGTGACACACAGTCTTCTTATGTAACACATGATCGGAGCATGATGATTTTATGATTTGTAAAATAAAACCTCGGCCTTTACTTAACCTTTTTTTTTTTTTTTTTGCTGCTTATGTTGTTTTCCAGCTAAATAAAACTTGTATTTGCATATCCTCTCTAAGTCTGTACTTTTTTTCATTTTTCTGTTTCCTTTCCCATTGTATTAATGAACCTGACACACTCTCAACACAAACTTAGCTAATCATTAGATTTTATTGATTTGATTTGTTTTGCAACACACGGTAAATATGATTGTACAATTTCGGGATGTTGAGGTTTGGAGTTCAAGTCAGAAAATCAGAGTTTTTGACAGATGTCTTCATCAGATTGATCTCCTGTTGGCAAAATTTCAAAATTTCTTGGCCGATATTCACCACCTCTTTAGTAACCAATCTGAAAGCAACGAGTTTTCTTAAATGGCTGAAATATCCCAAGGTCTCTTCAGAGACTCAGGAGTGATGCATGGACATATTCAACAATTTCATGATTATAACACAAAATTTTAAGAGACTCTTAGAAACAATACATTCCAATTTCTCAGCCAAAGCAGTAAATTATATGTAAGTTTAGCAACAAGTGTCTACATTTCTGCTTTCTGATGAAACATACTATATGACACTCATTTCATCTATTTTTGATAAAGCTATTTGTTTTAACATTGTTTCTATAAAGCTATATATTCTCTTTTTTAACAGTTAAATATCAAATTATATAAGTCAGTGAGCACATTGCTTGTAAATATATTACATAATTTTGTTCTCTAGAAGTGGGTAACAATTGTCAGTAAATTGAACAGAAATGCTATTCTGATCAGTTTTAAGCTATATGTTTTCCCTAAAGCTCTTTGTACATCCCTCTTC
>NW_011889376.1:44283-59591 GCF_000151845.1 Pteropus vampyrus
GAAAAACAGCAAGAAGAGGGCGATCTGTAGCTCCAGTGTGTCTGCCAATCCCAACAGGATGAACTCAGTCAGCACAGTGTAATTTGTTTTAGTCATTTGTTACAAATAGAGTCTCCTGAAACTTGCATTAGGTGTAGATATTTCTCTCTCCAACATTTAGAGGAAATTGTAAAAATGTTGATGAGGATATTCACACATGGGAGAAAAACAACCTAGGATAATATAGCTTAGTAAATAGAGTTACTGAAGAGAGAGGAAAATTAGTGGACAAGCAACAAGCATGTAAATTTATTAAGCAGTTGTCTACTAAATGTGGTTGTAGTCCTCTCAAAGCAAGTCCACACACTTCACCTCAGTTTCTGCAAATGCATCATATGTTGTTCTAGTTTTTCTCTACCCTCCCATATCCCAAATACAAAGGATACAGATAACCTGCTGAAGTATCTCCCATTCCATGAACAGGTGTGTGGATTTAACTCAAATCTATTTTTTTCCCTCAAGGCCACTCTGTTTAATCTTTAACTCCAAAATTCATGCATTGCCTCCCAAAGATTCTCATGTAACTCAAGCAACGAATTCATTGACCATTTTAAATGATCAATACTTGGACATCTATTATATCCTTAAGAATGATTTTGTAGTCTTTTAAACATCAACCGAATAACTGTTCTCATTAGAAAGCACACTATCAAATTAATGTCATGTAGCATTAGACACTGTACCTGCTCACCACTGTGAATAAGAGCACCAAATCCTCAGTAGCTTCCAGACCACTCTCACTTGTGTGATTTTCTTTTTTATTATGGATTCTCAGTTGAAAATTAAAAATGAAAAAAAAGGAGAATTTCATTTTTTAAATGAAATGAAATGCAGTGAAAATTTGCATGACTTATTTGAAAGATATGAGACACCTTCTGAGTAGGTACATATTGCTGCACTTTTATTTTGTTTTCCATAAAGAGAAATGGATAATCATGGGGACAAGATTATAGGGTTTAATTGTGGAGTCAGTCTCTAAAGGAAACTCCCATTCTCAAGAGAAAAGAGAACATAGTCACATGAAAATACATGGAATCATGTGTTGCATCACAATGTCAATCCCGATCTCTGTGTTACTTTAAAATCTTTTGCCAAAGTAAAAAAAAGAAAAAAAAGTAATTTCTTATTATGCTGCCTCTCTTTTGGTATTTTACCTATTTCAAATAGGTGTCAAATCCACTAACTGTTTATTATTTTATTATTCTTCCCTTTGCCAGTGTGTGTGTGTGTGTGTGTGTGTGTGTGTGTGTGTATGTGTGTGTGTCTTTTCGGTAAGTTCAATCCAACTCTGTTCTTTTTTTAAATTTTGTTTTACTATTAGTTTCAAGTATCCAGTACATCAGTTAGACATTTATATAGTTTATGAAACGATCCCCTGATTGCTCTTTCTCTCTGGCTCTCCTCCTAGCCATTGCATACTGCTGACTGCATTCCCTATGCTGTGCTCCCCATCCCCGTGACCATCTATCAACTACTACTTCTGTAACTCTTTATGGCTTTCTCCCAGACCCCCAAACCCCACTACTCTGGCTGTCACTAAATTGTCCTCTATGTTTATGAATCTATTTCTGATTTATATGTTCTTCTTGTTCCTTAGATTCTGCATGTAAGTGAAATCATATGGTATTTATCTTTCTCTGACTTATTTCATTCAGCATAATAACCTCTAAGTCCATCCAGATTGTTGCGAATGGCTAAGATTTCATTTTTTCAAATGGCTGAGTACTATTCCTTTGTATATATGAATCATAAAAACATATGGAACACTTCACGAATTTGCGTGCTATCCTCGCAGGAGCCATGCTAATCTCTGTATCGTTCCAATTTTCGTATATGTGCTGCCAAAGTGAGCACTCAGCTCTGTTCTTGAGTGAAATTAAAGAGAAGAAACTAAAATCCATTGTACAATGTTTAAGGGAATATTCCAGCAAATAGAACAATGAGTAGGAAAATCTAACTTCTTTTTTATGATTTCGTAGGAATTGTGTTGACTTATTGCAATTATTGTTTGATTGTGATCCTGGAAGAGGATGAAAGTACACATTTTCCATATCTCAATACAGAAGGAAAACAAGGTGAAATAAAACACGTTGAGTGTCCACATGTATGGAGATTTTGTCTGCATAGAGAACGCATCATATATCAAGTTCTGTATTATACTTTTCCATTTAAATTCTCAGTTTATTTTCTACACCAGTCTTTGAGGAAGCATTATTATATTACACATTTTGCAGATGAAGTGAGCAAAGCTTCAAGCTGTTAAAAAAAAACTTCCCAATGTATAAAGTGTTAGGAAGTAGAATAGACTTAAGCCCAGACTTCAAAAAAAAGTGTTAATACCCAGCTACCTTATTTTCCTGTCTAGTTTTATTTCATCTTATTTAGAAGATTGTATATGTGTATATGTGTGTGTACGTTTGTATTTCCTCTAGTAAATTCAGTCATTAGAGTAGATAGATATTTCTATATTGAAAGAAAGTCTGTAACATCATGGCAAATACAACTTAAAAACTTGACTTTTAAAGATCCCTCCATTGTGTCAATAAAAAGTACCCCAAATTGACATCTATCAAATACATAATATATATTTACTAATATATGAAATTTAATCAACGATTTAAGAAATGGAAATATTTAAAAAATAATTTCTAATTGAGCAACTAGAAATGTGAATTAAGAGAGACAGGAGAAGAATCAGCACAGCGAGTTACCACGGGAGAAGGAGAAGGAGAAAATGTTCTGAAGAAAGAAGACATTATTGAACTCTAAAGAAAATGAGGATCAAAAAGAAGATTGAAAGTATTGAACAAAATATTATAATTGAAAATCTTGAAAAAAATTTTATTCGAGAAGAGCAGAAAAACAATCAATAATAATATTGCAATTTAAATAAAGTTAAAATTGTAAAATAATGAGTTAGAAACCATCAGTTTTCAAAGTCAGGTTTATCGTATAATATCGTTCTTCCTGTAATTGATCACTGTTTCGAGGTGAACACTTTGGTGAGTTTTGCCAAACACATACAGTCTTGTAAGCACCAACACAATCAAGATGGCATATTTTTGTTAATACTGAAAAAAATCTCTTGCAATGGCCCATTTAAAAATAAAACTTGTTTTTTCTCACTCTGCTTCTGACCTCTGTTGGCACCATTCTGTGAGCCCACACAGCTGTCGGTATTTGCACAACTACTGGAAGTTAAGCTAAGTCATTACAATACACTGTATATGTATTTTTATCATTTGCTCTTTAAACGTGTTATTTATTCTTTTTCACCAGCTCTTACCAAATCCAGCACTTCAGATTATTCCGACTCACAGTCTTCTTATGTAACACATGATCTGGGCATAATGATTTTATGATTTGTAAAATAAAACCTCGGCCTTTACTTAACATTTTTTTATTTTTATTTTTGCTGCTTATTGTGTTTTCCAGGTAAATAAATCTTCTATTTGCATATCCTCTCAAGTCTGTACTTTTTTTTTTCATTTTTCTGTTTCCTTTTCCAGTATGTTAATGAATCTGACATACTCTCAATACAAACTTAGCTAGTAAATTATATTTTATTGATTTGATTTGTTTTGCAACACACGGTAAATATAATTGTACAATTTCAGGATATTGAGGTTTGGAGTCCAAGTCAGAAAGTCAGAGTTTTTAACAGATGTCTTCATCAGATTGATCTCTCGTTGGCAAAATTTCAAAATTTCTTGGCCAATATTCACCACCTCTTTGTTTAGTAACAAATCTGGAAGCAATAAGTTCTTCTAAATGGCTGAAATATCCCAAGGTCTCTTCTGAGACTCAGGAGTGATGCATGGACGTATTTAATAATTTGATGATTAAACAGAAAATTATAAGATAATCTTAGAAATAATACATTCCAATTTCTCAGCCAAAGCAGTAAATTATATGTAAAAGTGTCTACATTTCTACTTTCTGGTGAAACATACTATTTGACACTCATTTCATCTATTTTTGATAAGGCTATTTGTTTTAACATTGTTTCTATAAAGTTGTATATTTTCTTTTTTAACAGTTAAATATTAATTTATTTAAATCGGTAAGCTTTGAAATATATTACATAATTTTGTTCTCTAGAAGTGGGTAACAATTGTCAGTAAATTGAACAGAAATACTATTCTGATCGGTTTTAAGCTCTATGCTTTCCATAAAGCTCTTTGTACATCCCTCTTCCACGGATTATATATTCTCACATCAATTCAACCACTTCGTATTTGATTTTTTCCCTATACACCCCTACCACTTGGGCATTACCTCCTTGACATAATATTGTTTATCTCTGTCCATTGAAATGTACTGAATATGAATTAGCACATTATCTTTGATTTTATTTGACCAGTGTTGAGTTAAATGGGATTACTACTTCATTTTATCTTCGCATTAGCCTTTATCTATTTACTACTTACAGTCGTATGTCTTCTCATTTTTAATAGCCCCATGAAAATTACATTGCCTATGTTACTTTACACTTAATAAACTAAATCCAAAATTACTTTGATATATTAATATCAATATGTACACTTTTTTTGCCTAAATGCAATAGTCCATCTATTAATGAGTTTTTTGGTTGTTTTTGGATTTTTGTTATTCTTAAAATTTGATTCACTCCTTCCATCTCGTTGGCTTATTTTTCTAACGTCGTGACATTCACAGGTTATGTGAGCTCTTCTCTATTTGGCTAAATCTAATCATATTGACGAAAACATTACTGAAAGGCATACATTTCAAACTTCATTAATATTAACAAGTAAATTACCAAAAAAACATTGAATAAGGCAAAATTTTGATTGATTTGTATATATTTGGAGAATATACTAACATTAAATATTCACATAAAATAAAAGACCAGGTTCATTAGAGAACAGAAAACAATGGTGACTGTATATCAAAGAAGCAAAAAGATATTACATTTATAGGTGATAGTTTAATAAATATTTTCAGGAAAGAAGAGAATGATAAATTCACACTCAATATAAATTTTAGAAGTCTCTTAATGCTTTTGCAATTTAAATTTCTTTTGAGTTAAATACAGTAAAAAATATTTGGAACATATTTCACACAAATACATTGAACAATAAGCCAAAATATAATAATTAAAATATTTTTACAAATAATATTGAGTTTAATAAATAATCAAAATTTACATAAGAAGCTTATATTCAAGAAATTAAAAAGTAGCAAAATCATTAGTGATAATAGCTCTCAAAGTCGAAAATATTTGTAAATCTTGTACATGAGATAAATTATTTTTTGAGTTTTTTTTTATTATAGTGACATTGGTTAACGAAATCTAGTGTTTCAAGTGTACAATTCATCTATAAGTCATTATATATTGCATTGTATGTTCACCTCCCATAGATTACTTTTTGTCATCACGTATTTGCACCCTTTTACCGCATCTATCAGCCACCTCCTCCTTACCCTCTATTAACCGCTGTCCATGTCCATGAGTCTCTGTGCAATTGTCATGTTTGTTTATTGCTTTTAGGTTTATATCCCACACGTAAGTGACATCATGTGGTTTTCAATATTTTCTGTGTGGCTTATTTCAATTAGCATGATCATATCAAGGTCCATACATGAGATTAATTAAATGTAGAAATGCTGAACTCCAGAGCAGAGAACATGGCTCAAATTATGAAATGTCTAAATCCCCAAATCTCAGAATAATTGGATTCATCTCTGAAATGTTGTTTCTATTTCTGTTTTATTACAAATTAAAGCATCTAATGAAAGGAATATAATATTAGTATTTACGAGTGAAACATCTTGGTTTCATGTATGATTTAATTACATTCCCAGGACAGGGACAGTGGAAAGCATGCAGCCAACAGCTGCCAGCTGGTGCATGAGAAGCAGGCAGGCTATGCAGGGAAAGAGCGAGCACCTCTGAGAACAGCCTGGCTGTTCTACCACAGGCCTCCGGGGCAAGGTAACCACTGCAGACATGTGGGCTGAGAGCATGAGTGCCCATGAGTGCTCAGACACCATCGATATCTTCACGAACATCTGTCTGGTCTAAGTCACCCACATGGACCATTGAGGACATTATTGAATGGTCAAGCTGGATGACCGCTTTGTGACAAACCATAAGTTTGCTGTGCCAAATCCCAGATGACTTGTACATCATAGATTCTATCACATATGACTTCAGTGACAAGGGTAAGGAAAGAGACATGGGGAATTTCTCTCCCAAAACTGTAAATGTGGCTGTGTCCTTAGCAAGGCCTGGCTCCCACTCAGTTCCTTCCAGGTTCCACTAAGTCAATTTCCTGTCTGCCTTCATATTAATAATGCTGAGCTTTAATATTAAGATTAGTCTCATTGATTTTTATTGAAAATTGTTAGAAGATGTTTATACTCAGGAAATCTAAGAGCCTATTTTAAAGAATATGTATCAAATTCATTCATGTTCTGACCGTCTTTGCAACAGCCAAATATGTGTGCTCATAGATTGTGTGTGTGCCAGTCTGGGAGAGACAAAGAGAACTGGAAACTTTTGAGGAGAAAAGAAGGGTGTAGGAGAAATGTTTTAATTGGTGCATTGTAAACAGGTAACAGTTTTCCTAATAGCACACTTTTGCACAAACTCACACTTATTCTTTAAGGAATATGTATGTGTATAAGGGCAATAAGAGAAATAAAAACTGGGAATTTTACAGTAGCAATTAAATCCACACTTTTTTAATTTAAAATTTTCTTTTCAGGAGATCATTTAATACTTAAAAATGGTTATCTATTTTAAATTTAACACATTTTGACCTAAGTGATATATAACAATCACGGATCATAAATGGTGGAAAGGAATGTATGTGGAAATAACAAATGGATATTACATGTAATTTTAATGGCTAGTTTCATGAGATATTGTGAATTTTGTCTCTAAACAGTCAATATCTTTCTTTTCCTAGGCAAGATGTTATTACAAATAAGCCTCTTTTTTAAGGACCTATTAAAGATGTAGAATAATGATATGAAGGTCTCATCGTCTCACGTAAATTTGGTAATTTACTTGAGTAATACATAATATTATTACTTAGGAAATATTGTAATAAAAAACCATTGACTTGAACCACCTTTTGAAAGTTCGTTAAATACTCTATCTAGTTCAGAAATTTAACCAAACAATCACAGAACAGCAGAATCCTTTTCTTGGTAAATATATCCCAAAAAGCCGCCTTTACTTCCTTATTCCTGAGGCTGTAGATCAGAGGATTTAACATGGGGATCACCACTGTGTAGAACACAGAAGCCACTTTGTCCTGACTTATGGAGTAGCTGGAACTGGGTCTCAGATAAGTATAGATGGCAGTGGAATAGAACAGAGTTATAGCTGTCAGGTGAGAGGCGCATGTCGAGAACGCTTTGCGCCTCCCCTCCCCTGAATGCATGCGAAAGATGGAGAAGAGAATGTAGGAGTAGGAGGTGAGGATGACCAGCAGAGCTCCGATCATATTCACACCAGCAAAAATGGAAGTGGTGCTTTCATTCAGCCATGTGTCAGAACATGAGAGCTTAAAAAGTGGAGGGCTGTCACAGAAGAAGTGGTTGATGACATTGGAGCCACAGAATGGCAAGCTGCTTACACAACTTGTGTTTACCATGGAGTTCAACAGTCCTGCTGTAAAAGCCCCTGCTGCCATTTTAAGGCAGATGGTCCTGGACATGAGCACGGGGTAAAGCAGAGGGTTGCATATGGCCACGTAACGGTCATAGGCCATTAACCCAAACAGGATGCACTCGGTCGTGGCCAAGGCGATGAAGAAGTACAACTGCACAAAGCAGCCAACAAAGGAGATGGTTTTCTTCTCTGACAGTAAATCCACCAGCATCTTTGGGGTGATGGTGGAGGAGTAACAAACGTCCACAAAGGACAGGTTGGCCAGAAAGAAGTACATGGGTGTGTGAAGTCGTGAGTCAGCCTTGATTAAGAGGACCATGCCAACATTTCCCCAAACTGTAAGTGTGTATACCATGAAAAATAGCAAGAAGAGGGTGATCTGTAGCGCCAGTGTGTCTGCCAATCCCAACAGGATGAACTCAGTCACCACAGTATAATTTGTTCTAGTCATGTGTTACAAATAGAGTCTCCTTAAATTTGCATTAGGTGTAGATATTTCTCCCTCCAATATTTACAGGAAATCGTAAAAATGTTGATGAGGATATTCACACATGGGAAAAAACAAACTAGGATAATATAGTGTAGCAAATAGAGTGACTGAAGAAAGAGGAAAATTAGTGGACAAGTGGACAAGCATGTAAATGTATTGAGCAATTGTCTACTAAATCTGGTTGTAGTCCTCTCAGAGCACTGGGCAAGTCCACACACTTCTCTTCAGTTTCTGAAAGGGAAATGTATGTTGTTCTAGTTTTTCTCTACCCTCCCATACCCCAAATACAAAGGATACAAATTACCTGCTGAAATATCTCCCATTCTGTGAACAGGTGTGTGGGTTTAACTCAAATGTATTTTTTTCCCTCAAGACCACTCTGTTTAATCTTTTACTCCAAAATTCTCATATAATCCAAGCAGTGAAAATAGTGACCATTTGAAAGGATCGATATTTCGGCATCTATTATATCCTAAGAATGTTTTTGTATTCTTTTTAAAGCAACCAAATAATTGTTTTTATTACAAAGCACATTATCAAATTGTCATGTAGCATCTGACACTGTACCTGTCCACCGCAGTGAATAACAGCACCAAATCCTCAGTAGCTTCCAGTCCAGTCTTACTCGTGTAGACTGTGATTTTCTTTTTTATTATGAGTTCTCAGTTGCATTTTAAAAATGAAAAAAAGGAGAATTTCATTTCTTAAGTGAAATGAAATACAGTGAAATTTGCATGACTTATTTGAAAGATTAAGTAAGACACCTTCTGAGTAAATATATGATGCTGTACTTTTATTTTGTTTTCTGTAAAGATAAATGAGTAATCATGGGGACGAGATTATAGAGTTTATGGCGGAGTCAACCCTCTAAAGGAAACTCCCATTCTCAAGAGAAAAGAGAACACAGTCACATGGAAATACATGGAATCATGTGTTGCATCAAGAAGTCGATCCTGATCTCTGTGTTACTTTAAAGTCTTTTGCCAAAGTAAAAAGAAAAAAGTAATTACTTATTCCCTTGTCTCTCTTTTTGTATTTTAGCCTATTTTAAATGGATGCCTAGCCCACTAACTGTTTATTATTTTGTTATTATTCTTCCCTTTGCTAATGTGTGTGTCTGTGTGTGTGTGTATGCGTGTGTGTGTTCTGGTTAAGTTCAACCTTCAATTCCAATCTGTTCTTCTTTAAAATTGTATTTTACTGTTAGTTTCAAGTATACAGTAAATTGGGTAGACATTTATATAGTTTCTCTCTCTGTCCTCTGCTTCTACACCTAGCCATTACTTTAACGTTAACTGCATTCCTTATGCAGTGCTCCCCATCCCCGTGACCATCAATCAACTACTTTCTACTTCTTTAACCCTTTACCCTTTTATCCTAGTCCCCCAAATCCCCTCCCATCTGGCCATCACCAGATTGTCCTCTATATTTGTGAGTCTGTTTTTGATTAGTTTGTTCTTTTTGTTTCTTAAATTCCGCATGTAAGGGAAATCATATGGTATTTATCTTTCTCTGACTTATTTCACTCAGGATAAGAACGTCTAGGTCCAACCACATTGTTGCAAATGGTTAAGATTTCATTTTTTTAATGGCTGAGTAATATTCCATTTTATATATGAACCATAAAAACATATGGAATAGTTCACTAATTTGTGTATTATCCTTGCACAGGAGCTATGCTAATCTTCTCTCTATTGTTCCAATTTTAGTATATGTGCTGCCGAAGTGAGCACCAACTTTGTTCTTCAGTGAAATTAATGAGAAAGAACTAAAGACATCCATTGTACAATGTTTAAAGAAATATTCCAGCAAATAGAACAAGAAATAAGAAAATCTAACTTTTTTATTATGTCAGATTTGTGTTGGCTTATTGCAATTATTGTCTGATTGTGATCCTAACAAAGACATGAAAGTACAGAGTTTCTAGATCTAAATACAGAATGAAAACAAAGTGAAATAAAACACACTGAGCGTCCATATGTATGGAGATTTTGTCTGCATAGAGAATGCATCATACATCAAGTTCTGTATTACACTTTTCCATTTAAATTCTCAATTTATTATCTATACCAGTCTTTGAGGAAGCATTATATTACACATTTTGCAGACGAAGTGAGCAAAAGTTCAACTAATGTTTCAGGCTTAATTTGCTCCAGAAACCATTTGTTCATCTTTCTGACAGGGCAGAGTATCTCTAGAGCTCTCGCCCACACCAGATTTCAAATGAATCATTTTTTTTTCCCCACAGCCTTCTTCACACGCACATACTGACTTCATAAAAAAGTAAGCAACAGGAGTAGGGCTGTCTACTGGAATGCAAACCCGCTACGTATACATATCTAGCGGTTTCCTCATATCTCCATGGACGAATGAGGCGGTGAGCAGGATATGTTGATACGCTTCCTCTATCGAAGACCTCTGGCTTCTAAGCCTCCCCCAAATCCTGATTCTTAATCTCAAGTAAGTGGTGTAGGTTTTGCCTTCACCTTCCTCACCACAATAACTAATTGAAGTACTCATGACTTCTTTGACTTTTTCAGTCTTAGAGAAACATCTTATGGGATCATTTTCCTAATGAGGATATTATAATGTTCAAAGGTGCAAACATTACTGTCCTGCTACCAGTTACTCCTGTTGTGACAATATAAGAAAAACAGAGACGAGCATAGGTTACTGCAGCAGTAGCAAGTTTAAAAATGCTCAAGCAGGCTGATAATCCAGCTGGGGCAATTGCCTTCACGAGAACTGTTGTTTTCGGCATTTCCTTTGTAATATATTCATTTGTATTATATAAAAGTAAATAATTTAAGAGCTAAAATGTTGAAGTTAGAATTATTTTCAATACAGAGAAGGAGTGGAAAATATATTTTGGGTAGAGACATCGTAGTTTGAGACTCTTACATTCTGTTGTGTCTTTGCTACAGATAGTTAACTCCTCAATACCATAGTGATTTGTTTTTGCTAATCCAATGGACTTGTTTTGTCCTTTAACTTAATAATGTCTCTGAAAACTTTTACACATCTGTGCAACCTTTTTTCTACTTATTTATATACATATATATATGTGTGTATATATATATATACATATATATACATTTTTTTTTCTGATTTTCTCATGAAATAATGCAGATATTGACTTTCACAGAAGGGAGCATAAGAGATAAACTAGCGTTCTGACAATTATAGTCTTTTGACTGCATATAAATTGGGTACTCATCAAATAGACAATACAGTTTATGAAATATAGAGAAGTTCCATATTTTAACAGGTCACTTACTCAGATATTACCAAAAGAAACTCAATGTAAAAGTAGTTTAAAAGCATAATTTTAGTGAGCTAAATATCTTTGTTAATTATTGAGTTACCTGATAGGATACCCATTTTTCTATTAAGATTTCTACAAATCTT
Organism: Pteropus vampyrus; assembly: GCF_000151845.1. NCBI lineage: Eukaryota > Metazoa > Chordata > Mammalia > Chiroptera > Pteropodidae > Pteropus > Pteropus vampyrus. The sequence goes on from NW_011889376.1 coordinate 55,866, forward strand.
GATTTTCTGAGATAAGATTGCTGCATACTCTATAATTTAAAAGTGTTTTAAAAACTACAACATCAACGATAGAATGAAGCCCTTAATTACAGAATCTACTCAATTGCATTCACAGGATATATTAATAACAGATTTTATCATTTTTGGTACTTGTTTAAATATTTTTTCTTTTTTAATTAGCTAACAAATTTTTTAGAGCAGAAACTTTTACAATTATTAACATTCCATAAATATTTTTGGGTAAGTAAATGTACAAATAGACTTGATTATATTTTAAAAATGTAAGTTAAGTCTTTACATAATACATCATTTTTCTCAATGATGAGATTCATGATTCATAACATTTTAGATTATAAACATTTTTCTGTATATCACTTATCTAAGGAATAAGTTCAAGATGCTAATATTTTACTCTGTTTATTCAAATTAATAAGGCAAATGCATGTAATAAGTTGTAAATTAAGCATGTAGGATCAATAGTTTATTTTATTTCTTATGCTAAAGTGTATATGTGGTTTGCTTTCTATATAGAAGACTGAAAAACATGTTGATTAAATAACTGTAATGTCTATTGATTTCCCTTGAGAGTCAATAAGAAATAACATAATTAGGATATATTCTGATGCTGAGCCTTGTATTAGCCCCAATGCAAAAGGTAGGAATTTGCCGTTATCAAGGGATTCATTACACTAGAGTAAAAAGAGTTGGGAAGGAGTCCTCTTATCTTTATCACATATTCATCAATTTTCTCTCAGGATAATCTTTGCTTATGATACTTATCCCTTCATTAATACTTGCTCTGTATTCTCTTTGTATCGAACCTAAAAATTTCACCAAAGGTTTTCGTTAATGAGACTCATTGGGCATTCATTTTGAATGGTTAGTTTGTATCAAAAGGTGGTAACATTAGCATTACAAGTTTGTAGATTAACAAGGTGACATGAAGATACCTTCAAAAACAGTGGACAGACACATTTAATGTTATGTCTTCTTTTGCAATTTAATGGTTAAAATTTTATGATTGATTTGCTTAAATTTTTGTTCCAAAAATTTATCATCACAAATTTTTTCGATTTTCCTTTACATTAATAATGGGGTAGGATAAATCAGATACATTGCTTTTGGAGGCTCAAACAAAATTTCAATTAGTGTTTAAGATTTAATTGACACCTCATGATCAAAGCTAATAAAAAGAAGGTTAGTGATATTTGCTGTAAGATTATGTGAAAGACAATGATGTCTATAGTTGTCAATTGCTGGTAAAAATTCTTTGAAGGGAGCCGCTAGCAAAAGAAAGATAAACAATCAAAATGAAATTTAAAATATATGTATATAAGGAAGTGACTCATGAAAAGGGATAAGATAATAAATTATGATAATTAATAAATTAGCTTTTCTGAGTTGTTATATATAAGATTATCATTTAATCCAAAATTAGTTGCATTGCAATATCGCTACAGAAAATATTTAGGATTTAATTTTTTTAAAGATAACATTAATAATATACAAGGTCCTTAGGAAAATTAATTTAACAATAATTACTTATAACATGGAGATTATAAAACATCATTAAAATATTTTAAATAAATAATATAATGATACTATGTTTATGAGGAAGACTCAATATTTTAAAGACATAAGCTTTATAAAATTAGTCTGTAAATACAACACATTTACAAACAAAATTATATGAATGCTCTGAAAGTGCAAAGTTAAGTGTAAAATTTTATGTGAAATTGTTGTTTTATGTGCCCTTGAGTCAGCTCCCATTCCTGGTGACGCTATGAATGAGTGTGATGTCCATAATGTCCTGTCCACAACAGCCCTGCTCAGCAGCTCTAGACTCATGCCTATGGCTTCTTTTATGGAGATGATCCATGTTCGATTTGGTCTTCCTCTTTTCCTGCTGCCTTCTATTTTTCCCAGCATTATTGTCTTTTCTGAAGAACACTGCCTTCTCATGATATGCCCAAAATAGGAGAATGACAGTTTTGTCATTTTGCCTCCAGTATGTTTCAGGCTTAATGTGTTTTAGGAGCCACTTGTTCTTTCTGGTGGTCTGGGGTATCCTGAAAGCTTTCTTCCAACATTATATTTCAAATGAATTAATTTTTTTTCCTATCAGCCTTCTTCACTGTCCAACTTTTACATCCATACACAGTAATGGGGGATTTTGTAAAATTACTCAGAACAAAAAGACCACGCCGTTTCTGAATAAATATCTAGGAGCAACTGATGCCATTATAAAGAAAAGCTTGCCAATGAAGAAAGTTTAACATTGACTGTTGATAAGAATAGAGTCTAGAGAGTTCCACACACAAATGAAAAATTTAACATATCATAAGGTATCATTCAAGATAAATGGAGAATGTATGTTTAAAAAAAGCAATGGGGGAAAATATGCTATCTGCATTCATAAAAGAAAAGATCTCTACCTAATACAATAGACCAAAAATAATCTCAAATGTGTTAAACATTTATATATCTGTCACCCACACTATCTTGGGGAAAGAAAGTTAAATGACTATAATAAGTGTTAGCAAAGATATGGAACCTGAGATCTTATGTGCTGTTGTTGAGAGTACAAATGTAAGGAAGAAATTTAGAAAAGAGTTTGTTATGTTTTGAAGTTGCACATATGTTTATCCTCAGTATGTATACAATCAGTGTTACATCTAGGGATATACCTGCATGAATTTTTGTATCTGTGCCTGAGTGACATGTAACATTCATATCCACATTGGTCATAATAGAAGATAATAGACAATTTAATTATGACACATTAAAGAAAAAGAATACTACAAAGCTGTGGAATTAGTGTGCAGGAATACATACAAATGTGATTGAATATTAGAAACATAATAATGAAGAAAAATATAATCAATATAGAAGACAAACTGTGTATGATAGCACATTTATAATATTGAAAATAGGTGTATTAAAAATGTAGTTTTAAGAATATGAATGAATTTATTTTTAAAAGTGAAAGCTAGGGAATAATGAAAAAGTCACAAGAGTAGTTGTCATTCTCAAGAAAGCAGGATAATGGAAATGAATGCAGAGAACTTACAATTATGGTGATACTCAGTTTCCTTTTAATTTAATTCGAGAGGTGAGTTTATATGTGTTCATTTACTGTGTTTCCTAATTTACATATTTATTTTATATTTTAGAATGAACTGATATTTTATATTTTACGTAATATAAAAATAAAGAATTAAAACAAAAGAAAGTTGAGAAAAATTTTTTAACTTAGTGGTTGTTCAAGATGCCCAAGAACATCATCAGGTTCAATGATCCACAAAACTCAGAACCTTGGTACTTATGGTTATGGTTTATTACAGTTAAAAAAATTAAAATTGGCAAAGGATAAAGGTGTGTAGAGCAGTGTCTAGGAGAACCAGGTATGAGCTTCCACTTGTCCTTTCGAGTGGAATCACGCAGACAGCACTTAAAGCTTCCAGCAGTGTGGTCTAACAACTCCTGTGAAGGGTTGTCAACTGGAAATTCTCATCCAAGACTTGGTATGCAGAGTTTTATTGGGAGTCAGTACACAGACTTGGAGACAGAACATAACTCTCCATAGTTACTTAGTCTCCAACTACCCCAACCCAGGGTTCAAACTGACACAACCTTGCCCAAAGCCTTGTGTGTACAAAAACAGGCTTTCACCATAAATGACATCATTAGCATAATGTGTTTGCTCTGGCCCCCAGGATGCAATGA
>NW_011889376.1:60481-74556 GCF_000151845.1 Pteropus vampyrus
TAAAACCCCAAATCTCAGAATAACTGGATTCATCTCTGAAATATTGTTTCTATTTCTGTTTTACTGCAAATTAAAGCATTTAGTGGAAGAAATATAGTATTAGTATTTACTAGGGAAACATCTTGGTTCTATATATGATTACATTACATTCCCAGAACAGGGAAAGTGGAAAGCATGTAGTCAACAGCTGCCAGCATAAGATGCAGGCAGGCTACGCAGGGAAAGAGCGAGCACCTCTGAGAACATCCTGGCCGTTCTACTGCAGGCCTCTGGGGCCAGGTAACACTGTGGACCTGTGGGCTGAGAGCATGGCCCATGGGTGCTCAGACACCACTGATACCTTCACGAACATCCGTCTGGCCAAAGTTATCTACATGGACCATTGTGGGTATCAAATAGTCGAGCAGATGACCTGTTTGTGATAGGTCATAATGACTGCTATGCCACATCCCAGATGACGCTCATGTCACCTCTTCGATGGGATGCAACTTCAGCAAGAGCAAGGGAAGCATCGTGAGGGATATTCCTCCCCAAACTACAAGTGTGGCTGTTTCTTTAGCAAGCCCCAACCCCCACTCAGTCTCCTCCAGAGTTCTCTAAGCCAAGTCTCTGTCTACCTCCATATTCATCATACTTAAATTATCTTTTCAGTTTTTGTTTTGTTTTGTTTGGTTTGGTTTGGTTTGGTTTGGTAACTGAGGTCTAACTGACATATAACATTATATAAGCTTCAGGTGTAAAAAGATAATGATCCAGTATTTGTATATATTGTGACATGATCACTGCAGTAAGTCTAGCTATCATCCATCCCTATACATACTAACAAATTTCTTTTTCCTTCGTGATGAGTTTTAAGATGCTCTTTTAGCAACTTTCAGATATGCAATATGGTTATGTTAATTACAGTCACCATGGTGTACATTACATCCCCACAACTCAGTGATTTTCTAATTAGAAGTTTGTACCTTTTCACTCGCTTAGCTTTAATATTAAATTTAATTGATTTTTATTGGCAATTGATAAGAGATTTCTATGAGCAGAAAATCCATTGTAAAGAACATGTGTTGTGTGAAATCTAAAGAGCAAACTAAATGAACAAAATGAAAACAGACTCATAGATATAAAGAACATTTTGCTGGTTGCCAGGTGAGAGGGGGCTGGAAGTTGTATAAAAAGTAAAGGGATTAAGAAGTACAGATTGGTAGTTACAGAATAGTCATGGGGTTGGAAAGTACAACATAGGAAATATAGTTGATAATATTATAATAACCTCAAAAAGTGTGAGGTGGGTACTAATTGGGAGATCACTTTGTAAATTATTTAAATGTCTAATATTATGCAATACACCTGGAACTAATATAAAATAATATTGCATGTCAACACTAATCGTAAAATAAAAATTAAAAAAAAAGAATATGTCTTAGATTCATGCACAGAACATTGATTTATCTCCTTCGGAGCAATATCCTGAATAAATTCTTTGCTGTAGCTAAATGCGTGTGTATGTAGTTTGTGTGCATATGCCAGTTCCATGAGAGAGAAAGCAAGAGAAAGGCTGGGAATTTTTGAGAAGAGAACATGAGAGCTGTAACTTGTGCCTTCCAATCAGACAGCAGTTTTCGTGGTAGCACACTTTTGAACAAACTCACTTTATTCTTTAATAAACATGTATGTGAATGGAGGGAAAAGGAAATAGTGAGTTTACAGTTGGAATTAAAGCTACAGTTCTGAAGTTTGATTTAAGTGTCCTCCGAAGACATAATACAATAATTTATAATGGAAAGGTACTTTAAATTTAAAGCATTTTTGATAAATGCAATGTATAACAATCTTTAAAAATAATAAACACTAAAAAATAATTCACAGGGGAAAGTACATGGATAATTACATATATTTTAAATGACTAGTTTTATGTGATATTATGACTTTTGTCTCTCAACAGTCAACACTTTCCTTTACCTAGGCAATAAGCCTCATTTAAGACCTTCTGAAAATATAGAATGATGGGATGAAAGTCTCATCGTCTCACATAAGTTTGGTAATTTACCTTATACTCAAATCAGATATATACATTTGAATATTATAGAAGGCAACTACTTAGCAAATATTCTAATAAAAAACTATTAGCTTGAACTAGCCTTTGAAAACTTAGTAAATACTCTATCTAGTTCAGAAATTTAACCAATCATAGAGATGAAAGAATCCTTTTCCTGGTAATTATATCACAGAAAGCTGCCTTTACTTCCTTATTCCTGAGGCTGTAGATCAAAGGATTTAACATGGGGATCACCACTGTGTAGAACACAGAAGCCACTTTGTCCTGACTTACGGAGTAGATGGAACTGGGTTTCAGATAAGTATAGATGGCAGTGGAATAGAACAGAGTTATAGCTGTCAGGTGAGAGGCACATGTCGAGAACGCTTTGCGCCTCCCCTCCCCTGAATGCATGCGAAAGATGGAGAAGAGAATGTAGGAGTAGGAGGCGAGGATGAGCAGCAGAGTCCCGATCATATTCACACCAGCAAAAGTGGAAATGGTGCTTTCACTCAGCTGTGTGTGTGCAGAACATGAGAGCTTAAAAAGTGGAGTGCAATCACAGAAGAAGTGGTTGATGACATTGGAGCTACAGAATGGCAAGCTGCTTATATAACTTGTGTGAACAATGGAGTTCAACAGCCCTGCTGTAAAAGCCCCTGCGGCCATTTTAAGGCAGATGGTCCTGGACATGAGCACGGGGTAAAGCAGAGGGTTGCATATGGCCACGTAACGGTCGTAGGCCATTAACCCAAACAGGATGCACTCAGTCGTAGCCAAGGCAAGGAAGAAGTACAACTGCACAAAGCAGCCAACAAAGGAGATGATTTTCTTCTCTGACAATAAATCCACCAGCATCTTTGGGGTGATGGTGGAGGAGTAACAAATGTCCGCAAAGGACAGGTTGGCCAGAAAGAAGTACATGGGTGTGTGAAGTCGAGAGTCGGCCCTGATTAAGAGTATCATGCCAACATTCCCCCAAACCGTAAGTGTGTATACCACAAAAAACAGCAAGAAGAGGGTAATCTGTAGCTCCAGCGTGTCTGCCAATCCCAACAGGATGAACTCAGTCACCACAGTATAATTTGTTCTAGTCATGTGTTACAAATAGAGTCTCCTTAAACTTGCATTAAATGTAGATATTTCTCTCTCCAAACGTTCTGATGTAGATATTCACACACGGAGAAAAGACAACCTAGGATAATATAGTGTAGTAAACAGAGTGACTGAAGAAAGAGGAAAATTAGTGGACAAGTGGACAAGCATGTAAATTTATTGAACAGTTGTCTACTAAATCTGGTTGTAGTCCTCTCAAAGCACTGGGCAAGTACACACACTTCTCTCCAGTTTCTGAAAATGCCATGTATTTCTCTACCCTCCCACATGCCAAATACAAAGGATACAGATAACCTGCTGAAGTCTCTCCCATTCTCTGAACAGGTGTGTGAGTTTAACTCGAATCCATATTTTTCCCCTCAAGATCACTCTGTTTATTCCTCAACTCCAAATGTATGCGTTGTACCCTGTAAATAGCTCTTCTACACCCCATGCAGCCAAAATAGTGACTATTTCAAATAACCAATATATCAAACAATGATTTTGAGATATTTTAACTTTTTTTTTTTTTACCAGAACGAAACTATTGTTCCTGTTACACGGTATGCTGGCAAAATAATGCCATGTTATAGCAGACAGGCTATCTGTCCACCTCAGTGAATAGCAGCTCCAACTCCTTATAGCTTTCTTCCCAATGTCTTACCTGTGTAATCTATCATGTTATCATCAGTTCTCATTGTTGCTTAAAAATTTTTAAGGAAAATAATTCATTTTCAAACAAAATGCAATGTATATTTGAAATACCTATTTATAACATTTTGAGATAATCTCTCAGTGAATACATGTTGCTTCACATAGTTTTCTTTAAGGAAAATTGAGTAACCATGGGTACTAAATTACAGCATTTAATTGTGGAGTCAAATCTCTAAGGGCAGAAACTCCCAATCTCAAAAGGAAAGAAAATATAATCACGTGGAGATGTATGAAGTCACACATTGCATCATAAAGTGGACCCAGGTCTCTATGTTACTTTAAAGTCTTTGCCTAAGTAAAAGCAAATTAATTTTGGATATATATTGCTCTCTTTACTGTGTTTTCAGCTTACTCCAAAGGCGCATAGTCCACTATCAGTTCTTCTGCTTTTCCTGTGAGTGTGTGTGTGTGTGTGTGTGTGTGTGTGTGTGTGCGTGTGTGTGTGTGTGTGTGTGTGTGTGTCCCTCCTTTTGTCTGGTTAACTTTACCTCTAATCCAACTCTATTCTGGAGTGAAATTAATGAGAAGAGAAAACACATTCATTATACAATATTTAAAGAAATTCTATACCTTGAGCAAATAAGATATTGACCAAGAAAATCTAATTTTTTTTTTAATGATTTTAAAACTGGGCTGGTCTTTTGCAATTATTGTCTGTGATTCTGATCCTACAAGGAGATGAAATTATAGTTTTTTGGGATCCAAATTTACAAGTGAAACAAGGTACATGGAGAGTCTATTTGCATAAAAATGTAATAATGCATCTGTGAAGTACTATATTATGATTTTCTATTTGAATTCTTGATTAACTCGACTGCAGTCTTTTCACTGACATTATCATTTTACATATTTTGTAGATGTAAAAAATAAGATGTAAAGCTATTAAATAACTTTCCAGTGGACAAACTGCTGAGAAGTGGAAGAGTTAATTTAACACAACGTTATACTGAAATAAAGAATACTGAGCTGCTTAATTTTCCTGTCCAGTTCCATTTTACCTTTTATCTTACTTAGAAGATAGTACAAACACACACATAAACATATATATACACATATGCATTTGTATACCTAAATGTACATATGAATACATATACCTGTGTGCATCTTGCATATCCAGTCTTACAAACTTCTAAGCAGTTTGAATATATCTCTAAAGAAAGATTTATATCATGAAAGATACTGTTTAAAAACTCAACCTGTAAACATTCGATTATGAAGTCATTAAAAACTAAAACTACCCCCTGATTGACATATATCAAATATATAAACTTTATTTACTAATGTATAAAACTTAATTAACAAATTGAAGTAATGAAAGTCCTTTAAAATAATTTGTAATTTAACAATCAGAATTGTGGGTTAAGAATTAACACAACGAGTTTTCATTGGATCAGGGGAAGAAAAGAATGATGTAAAGAAGGGAATAATATTATTAAACCCTCAAAAAGATCTAATTTATTGAACTCTCAAGATATTATAATTGAAAATCTTGAAAGGAATTTCAGGAAGAAGCAGAAAGAACAATAAATAAAAAAATATTTCATTTAAAAAATGATTTAAAATGTTTAAAGAAATGAGTTGAAAACTATGAGATTTTTAGCCAGGTTTATTGTCTCCTAGAGTCTTTATTAAATTATCATTGGTTGTAGGTGTACAGTTTGGAACATTTTGACAAACACCTACTGTCTTGTTACCATTACCATAATCATGACAGGTATTTTGTTCAGCCTAATAAATTTTTTATGCTCTTTTATAGATACTTTTATCTTCTCCCTCAGTCTCTGCCAATCACTGGAAAACCATTGTTGTAATTTATGTAATGCTTTTGTTCTTTCCAAAATGTGACCTAAATGGAAGCATATAGTGTATAGCTTTTTGACTTGGCTTCTGTCCCTCATTGTAATGTTTTGAGATTCATCCGTGTTCTTGCTTTTATACTATTTTTTCCTTTTATTTCAAAGTACTACGTTCTGTCCATGCCATTGGGTGTGTTTCCAATTCAGATCAATCATGTTTAAAGCTCCTCTTTGTGGGGACCTATGTTTTTATTTATCTTTGGTAAATAGTATTAGAATTACTAAATCATGTAATTCAATATAAGCTGTTTAAGAGACTGACAAACTAACACAATTGGTGGGCTGTTTCGTACTGCTCCCAGCAATGTCTGAGAGTTTCTGTTGCTTTAAATCAAAGCCAGCATTGAGCATTTTTCTTAAAGTTTTATCTCTTCTAATAGTCACATAGTTATATATCACTGTGATTTTAATTTTAATTTTCCTAATGACTAATCATTTTTAACATTTCTCATGTGTTTATGGCTATTTTTATTTAATAAAATACCTATAAAAATCTCTTGCTTATTTTATGTGGTTGCCCATTTTATAGAGTTACGAGAAGTCTTTATATATTCTGAATACAAATCCTGTAACAAATATGCATAGATATGTACTTTGCCTATATTTTTTCAGCTTGTGGTTTGGCTCTGTATGTTTGACAGTATCTTTTGAAAAACATATTCTAAGTTTTGTTTTGTTCATTTTATTAATGCTTAGTTACGTATTTGTACCTTTTGTGTAATATCTTAAAAAATTTTCTCAACTTAAATTTTTTCCTATGTTTTATTTAAGAATTTTTAAATTGTTTAGATCTATCATTTTTTTTTGATTTTGTTGTAGTGTTTGATGTAAAGTTTTCCCCCTTTTCCTTCCTTCCTTCCTTCCTTCCTTCTTCCTTCCTTCCTTCCTTCCTTCCTTCCTTCCTTCCTTCCTTCCTTCCTTCCTTCCTTCCTTCCTTCCACTCTCCCTTGCTCCCTCTTTTTTCTCTCTCTCCCTTCTTTCTTTTCTCCTTTCCTTCTTTTTCATCTATTCTCACTTTCATCTACTCATCTACTACTATTTTTTTCAAAAGACTATCCTTTTTCTACAGACTGATATTGCTGTTTTTTTATGCATGAAATTTAATTGATAATATGTGTTCAAATCAATTTCTGAACTCCTTATGCTTTTCTTGATTACTATCTTGATTATTGCAGCTTTGTAGCACATCTTAAAATCAGATAGTGACTGTCATATAATCAATTTTCCAAGATTTTGGCTATTTTCAGACCTTTTACTATTTAATTTCAGGTTGAGTTTCTGTAAAAGGGCTCTTGGGGGTTGCTGTTATTACAAATGGTGATTTTTACATTTAAAATTTTGAATTAAGGTGCTATTTTTTTCTTCCTTCGAAATTTTATTTTTTTTTCTTATTTATTTATTTATTTTTTACCTTATTGCATGTGTAGAGCCATCAATGCCATGTATAGTGGAAGTGATGAGGGCATGCATCGTCTCCTTGTTTCCCATTCTGTTAACTGTAGAGTTTTGCATATGCTCTTTAACAAGTTCAGGAAGTTTATTGTGTTTTTATTTGTTGAGTTACTTTGTGATGAATAAATGCTGAATTATATCAAATTCATCCTTTGAGATTATTATTTATTTTTCTTTTTAGAATGATACTATAATGAATTGTGTTAATTTATTTTTTGAATGTTAAATATCCATTAAAAGTTATTTGGAGCAAATTCTACTTGCTAATGATTTTTTATTTTTTCATTGAAGTGTGCGTATATATTTGCTATAATTGCAAAAGCAAGAGAAAGCTAACAGTCTTTAAATGAGTATCATCTGCTGAATAAAGGGCTAGATATTTACAGGTGTTATCCCAATCCTCACAAGAATCTGATGAGGTGGGCAATTATTATTCATAATTTAAAAATTAATAAGAATAAAAATAAATAAGGTGCTCAAAAACTCACAGTTGTGAAATGGCAAAGCTAACATTCAAATCCAAGTTGCCTGAGTCATAATACTTATTTCAGTCTAGTCACTCAGATAATTGAGAAAAACAAAAAAAAATAGGGTGCCTGGGGATTCTTCTCAATAATATTGAACTAATACTTTAGAATACCTTCACATAATTAATGCTTTAAAATGTATTTATATAGCTCATAGAAATCATAGTCTTTACAGGATAAATTATTGGCCAGTGTAATCTAAGGATTTTGTTGTTGTTATTTTTTAATGAAAGATCTCCCAGTGAAGGAGACATATGTTATGTTGTAACTGGACACATCAAAGTCAATTATGTTACTGTTCTTCATCTTTCTCATTTAAAATAAACTATCAAACCATACCACTAGAATGAAAGTAATTGCTTATCCAAATCTCTCCTGGGGTTGGGGTTTATCTTGGGATAATGTCCCAGTTATCACAGGCTAGAAGATAAATACTCACCCTTTATATGACCTATTTGTAAAATCTTAAGAGAAATAGTGTCAGTGTCTTGTACAAAATTTTACAATTCAAAATTCTAGATGGTACTGAGGTAAGTGACTGATCCCCTGAAGCATCAACAAAATGGTTGGTATGAGTATCGTATAGATAATGTTGCCTTAGATGTCATATATTTTAACTGACTCTCTGTGGGCTGGAGAAGTGGGTAGGGGATAGTGAGGACATAATCCTGACCTCACTTTGTCCATGAGAGTTTCCAAAAGTCACTGCCTGATTCATTAGGCTTCTTACTGCTACAAAGGGAAGGCCAACTGTGCCTTGTTTGGAATTTTTGGAAATGTAATGGTCTAGTTAATTTGGGTGAGCAAAATTCAGTAAGCTAAACCTCCATCAAGGTTTCTATGAGCACAGACACGTAGTCACATACAGTATGCTTATTCATTGTTTTGTCTGCAGCAAAATTATGCTCAGAGTCTGACATTGTTAAATAATTTATTTAGCACAGATCCACTGCAGGAATTGTAATTTATAACAAAAATAATTTATAAGCAAATAGCATACAGGATAATGCCTTTTGATAAGTCAATATTGAAATAACATATTCCAAACTAAAGATAGATAGAATATACTACTGTTCCAAGAAAAGGAATGATAAAAGAAATAAAGTCCAACTTTAGTTGAGGTGTACCTTTCTGCAACATGTTCTTGGAAAAGTCAGCTTAGCCAAGCATGAGCTGACAGACATCCAGCTGCCAGCACTAATTGAAGTTCCTTGTAGCCAGAGCATGGTACCAGTGGAATGAAGGCACTGATGTTGGCAGACATCTCCATCATGATACTGCTACACAGTTTTCACAGCCGGCAAAGACTGTCTTGCCACAGTAGGAACTAATATCCCAAGGTGTTCAGCGAGCTATTTTGATCAGCACAGAGTAGCCTTGTGCAGACCAAACACTCTGAGTAAGTCCTCATAATTTGTTGGTATTTGAAGCGTAAATGTTCATTATGTCACAGTCACTCCTCTACACGTTCATGTCGATAAACACTCAGTGGCACAACAATTTTGATGACATCCTCCTGACATGGCCTCTCCCAAATATGCAAATTCATACTTAGATAAAAAAAAAAAACTTTCTTTAGCTATAAACAAGCACAGCAGATCCTCTCATAACACTGTTTTGTTCAATGTCATTTCATTATAATGTTGATGAGATGCTGTAGAAACTTAACTCTTATTTCTATCAATTAGCCTAGGGTAAAACTGGTTTCATTATACCTCATTTCACCAAAATTTTAAGAACCTATCTAAGATGTTAAGTGAGGACTCACTGTATATCAAAACAACTTCATTTAAGCCATAAACAAGTAGGTCGAAATGACTTTATTTAAGTCATTAACCAGTATACTTGAAATCATAACAAACCAATACACATTTCTATAACTGTCATCTTGGAGATCTTATGATTTTGAAATCAGATGTTGAATTATCAATAATCATAATGACATTGATATTAATAACAGATAATAACGGATCCATTTTTATGTATTTATAATATAATGAGCCCTGTAAACAATGATATAAATTATGAAGCTTAATCCTGGTTTCAGCCTTATGGTATACGATTATGTTAATTAAAAAAAAAAAAAAAAACAAAGAAATTTAGGCATAGAAAATTTTAACGACTTGTAGAACATTAGATGTCACATCTGAGGTTAAACTCAATTTTGCCTAACTTTAAACCCTGTGTGTTTAACTGCTATAGCACAGTGCTTTTAGAAATGGAGAGCAAGTTCTACATGCATGCTTCAAACAGAGTAGCAAAGATAAACCTATTCCTGGGCACCATTTGCAAACAGAGCTTTGTTCGGTGAGATTTCTCTCAAAAATCAGTAGATTCAACTTGTTTAAGGAAATTATTCTGCTTTCAGCTTAAAGTAGAGAGACATAAATCTTTTAAGAGAAGTGAAAATTTTCTGGAATACTTAGGGTCTCATGCAACAATTGATGACAGAAACTCTCTAAACAGTTGCAGGTTTCATGGGAACTCAAGGAAAAAAATCAGACTTTGATTCATAAGCTGTTTATAGATATAAGATGTACACTCATTAAAATCATTAGTGGATATGTCACTTGGATGATCTTGTGAATGTGACTTAGTCACCCCATTTGAAAAATAAGGATATGGATTAGATAATTGCTGAGGTTCTTTCTAACACTAACATTCTATTTTTAAATAATATAACATTCTTACAGCAATAGAAAATATTTCAACATCACTGGCACAGTAGTATTTTGGTTAAGAAGTGAGAACTGGTATCTGTCTATATATACCTGGGCAACTTGATTACATCTCTGTTCTTCAGTGTTATATCTTTAAAGATAGAAATAATATCCATCTCATAGGATAAAATGAGAATTAAAATGATGCATATCAAATGCTTAGAAAATATTATTGGCCCGCTAGCCATAATTTTAGTTATTACTGATTGCTTTTATCATCATCATCATCATCATTGCCATTAATGTAGATAACTAGGTATTACATCAGAATATAAAAGGGCTCTAGTTCATAGAAACCCAAGTAGTTCATAGAAAACTGTTCAAAGAAAAAAAGTTATAATTTGTCTTTGTTGTGATGGTGGTGATAGTTATACTTCATTTATCTGTGTTGAGAGTTTGTGTAGTTTTTAATTTTTACATGTCTGCTAATTTGTTGTTTTCAGGGAGAAAATAAAACATATTTTGAAAAAAATAACTTGCTCAATGTTGACAACTTCTATCAATAATCTCTAAACAAATATAAAAATTTATTAAGCAATTATGAAGCTTTTGAATATGTACAGTCTTATTTGCCTTAGATGACAATTCCACATAATAAATAGGGAAGGTCTGATTTCATAAATGAGGATGTGATGACATAAAGATGAAATGATTTGTGATAGGAGAACCAAAATTACTTTCTGGGTCTCCAGACACTTACTTATTTTTTCTTATCCTTCCTTGCCGTTGTCTTTTCCGTACCAGTGATACCAAATCAAGCCTGATATGCAGGCAAATATGATGATGTGGAGGTCTCAGTGTAGAGTGCTAATACCCTTGTAATCAAAAGGCCAATGCTAATACTACTATCTTACTAGATATAATCTTTGGGAATCAATGATACAGAATCTTCTAAATATGTCATGCTTTTGATACTCACCAATTCTTTAATGTTAATTCTTCAGCTAGAGTTTGGCAAAAATAACTTAAAAGAATCTTTTTTATTGTTAATGAATTCTTTAGCCATTACATCTGTGCAAACTTTTCTCTAAACTCTCAGATAGATTGTAAATACAGTAGATTAATTAGTTACACATTCTTTAACCATTACATTGATGTTATATCCTTTATTTCAGGAAAAAAAGGAAAAGAAAAGTTTAAATATGAGAATATTAAAAATTAGATGTTATATAAAACTTAGAAATAACATTTGTAGTACATGGACACATAAACTGTTTTCCTCTTTTAAGTTTGAATTCTTTCACCTTCCATTTTCTTAGTCAAGTTGTTTTTAAGATCTGATTCCCAAAGCAGACTGACTTTGTTCACCTAGAAGATTGCAGATCATGCTATTGGGGGAGGGGAAATTTTGAGGTTACCAGGAATGGCAGCGAGAAAAGATCTTCATTATTTGTTGCCTTCTTACTCACTGCAGTGTTTCTCAGACTACTTTTAATATTACGAATCTTGGGACATTTGCTAAATATTCCATCTAACTATGACTTATTTTTATTTGCACCCATTCTGTTTATTTTTCTTGGTTATTTCTCCTTCTGGGTGTATAATACATATTTTTTCATATAGCCCCAGTTTAGAAGTCTATTAATAGCTGTAGAGATGTGGTGGTTCCTCAAAACACTTAATGTTTCTGGGACCTCACACCAGACATTGCCATAACTCAGAGATAAGAAAGATACATAAACCTACAGAAGAAAGAAATAATTTTAAGGTGTGCGTAAAAGATTTATTACTGTCAAACAAGGCATTTGAATAGAATGCATAAACACATGACCACGATGGCTTTTCTTTATAGCACAGATCATGTATCCATGATGCTAAAGATAAGAAGAATTTTGAGACAACTAAATAGGTATTTCAAATTCTTGAATATACAATTAAAAAGAAACACAAAGGTCAATTTATTTGTTTTAATAATTTCATCTAATAAATACACATTTTAGTGTTTATTATGTACCAGTTACATAAATTTTTTACAAACATCTACTTGTTTTTTATTCTAACCATCACGAAGTAGTTAAAACACTTTATCAACCTTACACCGTCAGTAAGTAGCAAAGCTAAGATTTGAACCATCATCTCTTCTGTAACTACTGTGCTCTTAACCTTTATGTTAAAATACCTCCCAAGTAAATGGACATTCTTCTGTGGACTTACCTAGTTTACCTGTGAGTGGTTTTTTCCTAGAATGTTGTTCAACTCTAATTTCCTTTACATGAAGGAAGGTGATTTTAGGATTGGAAAAATAGACCTTTACCTCTAAGAATTTTGCCGGTTCTATAATTTTAGCAGTTCTTTTCAACTGAGTCGCATGCATTCCTCTTCATCTTGAAAGGAACTAATATCATCTCTTAATGTGCACAGCTTTTAAAGAGTTGCTGTATCTCGATACATCACCTCTGAATAACATCAATGATCATTTCTAATTACTTCTTTTAAAAAAAATGACAAAAATGAAAACAAACCAAATATGTCACAGTGTATGCCATAATTGGATTTATTATCTTTCTCTTTGCTTCCTTAGAAAGGAGAGTAAAGATATTTTTGGTTCATTGATCACTCAAGTCCACTCACGTATTCTGACACCATTTATTTTGGATGAGAAAAACAAGAAAACCAAGAAGATGTTGGAGAGTAATTATACCATGCCAACTGAGTTCCTCCTTGTTGGATTCACAGATTATCTACCTCTCGGAATCACATTATTCCTGGTATTTCTCATAGCATATATACTAACTGTGGTGGGAAATGTGGGTTTAATAATCTTAGTTAACATCGATTCAAACCTGCAAACGCCCATGTATTATTTGCTCAGCAACTTGTCTTTCTTAGACATCTGCTATTCTACGTCAATCACTCCTAAAATGCTGGTGAATTTTTTAACAACCAGAAAAAGCATCTCTCCCTATGGTTGTGCACTACAAATGTTTTTCTTTTGCTGTTTTGCTGATGCCGAGTGCCTTATCTTGGCAGCGATGGCGTATGACCGCTATGCAGCCATCTGTAACGCATTGCTCTATCCTACACTGATGTCTAGGAGAGTCTGTATCTGCTTCATTGTGTTGGCATACTTCAGTGGAAGTATGACTTCAATGGTCCATGTCTGCCTCACATTCAGGCTGCCATTTTGTGGCTCCAATATTATCAACCATTTTTTCTGTGATATTCCACCTCTTCTGGCTCTATCATGTGCAGATACCCATATCAATGAACTTCTGCTCTTTGCCTTGTGTGGCTTCATCCAGACCAGCACTTTCATAGTTATATTTATCTCATACTTTGGTATCCTTATCACTGTTTTGAGCATCAAGTCCTCGGGTGGCAGAAGCAAAGCATTCTCCACTTGTGCTTCCCATCTCATAGCAGTCACCTTATTCTATGGAACACTCTTGTTTATGTACTTACGTCCTGCCACCAGCTATTCCCCAAACACTGATAAGGTAGTTGCAGTGTTTTATACTGTTGTTTTCCCCATGTTTAACCCAATAATCTATAGCTTAAGAAACAAGGATGTGAAAAATGCTCTGAGAAAATTCTTGGAAAGAAACTGGGCTTCAAATGATAACAATTTGAATCACTGAAACATTTAAGTCATAGCCTGCCCTTCCAATCTCATTATCAATACTATGCCATGGACACCACATATGTTAACTATTTTAAATATATTTCCATTTTCCAG
>NW_011889376.1:74606-75462 GCF_000151845.1 Pteropus vampyrus
ACATATATATATATACACACATATATATACATATATATACACATATACCTATATATACACATACATAAACTTTGATGAAAAAATAAGAAATCATTAGCAAATAAGATTTGCCCTAAATAAACTTTAATGGATATTTAACATTCAAAAATAAATCAGCACAATTCAGTATATTATAATTCTAAAAAAGAAAAATAAATCATAATCACAAAGGATGGACAAGAAATTATTTGATATAATTCAGCATTTATTTAAAGCAAAAGAGGTCAGCAAATTAAAAACAGAATAGATCTTCCTGGAATTGATAAAGGGCATATATAAAACTCTACAGGAAACACTGTATGTGGCACTGATACCTCTAACAGCACAATAAGGCAAAAAAGAAAACAAGTAAGAAAAAAATAAAGTTTGGAAAGAAGAAAAAAATAGCACCTTAGTTTAAAATTTTAAGTGTAAAAATCACCACTAATAGCATCAAAACAGGAAATCCATAGGGGTAATTATAATGAAATATGTATAAGAACTCTACACAAATAAAATACCATATGCGACAAAATAATGATGACAGATACATAAAAAAAAAAACTATGCAAATGGGGAGATATACTGTGTTTATGGCCTAGAATACTCAATCATTGTTTGTCTTCAAATTTACCTACAAATACAAAGCAACCCTCAGGATTGCTGATCAGTACTAATCAATCCCCAAGCGTCCTTTTTTAGAAGCTCATAACGTGAAACACTAAGTGTTTCTCATACTATTTTTAACATTACAAATCTTGGAACATTTGATGAATATTCCATCCCACTATAACTTATTTTTATTTGCACCCATTCTGTTTATTTTTCATGGTTATTT
>NW_011889376.1:76497-77088 GCF_000151845.1 Pteropus vampyrus
GGTTCAATGATCATTTCTATTTACTTCTTTTAAAGAAAATGACAAAAGTGAAAACAAACCAAATATGTAACAGAGTACGCCATAATTGGATTTATTATCTTTCTATTTGCTTTCTTAGAAAGGAGAGTAAAGATATTTTTGGTTCATTGATCACTCATGTCCACTCACGTATTCTGACACCATTTATTTTGGATGAGAAAAACAAGAAAACCAAGGAGTTATTGGAGAGCAATTATACCATGCGGACTTGTTGGATTCACAGATTTTCTACCTCTCAGAATCACATTATTCCTGGTATTTTTTATAGCATATATACTAACTGTGGTGGGAAATGTGGGTTTAATATCAATTCAAAACTGCAAAGGTCCATGTATTATTTGCTCAGCTACTTGTCGTTCTTAGACATCTGCTATTCTACATCGATCACCCCTAAAATGCTGGTGAAATTTTTAACATCCAGAAAAAGCATCTCTCCCTATGGTTGTGCATTACAAACGATTTTCTTTTGCTGTTTTGCTGATGCTGAGTGCCTTATCCTGGCAGCAATGTCATATGACCGCTATGCAGCCATCTGTAACCCATTGCTCTATC
>NW_011889376.1:77138-83852 GCF_000151845.1 Pteropus vampyrus
GATTTTCTTTTGCTGTTTTGCTGATGCTGAGTGCCTTATCCTGGCAGCAATGTCATATGACCGCTATGCAGCCATCTGTAACCCATTGCTCTATCCTACATTGATGTCTAGGAGAGTCTGCATCGACTTCATTGTGTCAGCATACTTCAGTGGAAGTAGGACTTCAATGGTCCATGTCTGCCTCACATTCAGGCTGCCATTTTGTGGTTCCAATATTATCAACCATTTCATTTTTTCTGTGATATTCCACCTCTTTTGGCGTGCAGATACCCATATCAACGAGCTTCTGCTCTTTGCCTTGTGTGGCTTCATCCAGACCAGCACTTTTATGGTCATATTTATCTCTCCCTTTTGTATCCTTATCACAGTTTTGAGCATCAAGTCCTCAGATGGCAGAAGCAAAACATTCTCTACCTGTTCTTTCCATCTCATAGCAGTCACCTTATTCTAGGGAACACTATTGTTTATGTACTTACATCCTACCACCAGCTATTCCCCAAACACCGATAAGGTAGTTGCAGTGTTTTATACTATATTCTTTTTTTCCCGTGTTTAACCCAATAATCTATAGCTTAAGAAACAAGGATGTAAAAAATGCCCTATAAAAACTATTTAAAAGCTTTCAAATTAATAAGAATTTGAATCACTGAAAAATATTTAAAGTATAACCTGCCCTTCCAATCTCATTAACAACACTATGTCATGAACATCACATATGTCAACTATTTTTATATTATCTCCATTTTCCAGAAATGAAGACAATTTTTCATCATCAGTACTTTAAAGTGCTCTTGTCCTATCTGACAGAAATGTTCTCTCCAAAATTTTTCCACTCCATGAAACATTCTTGAATTAAAATAAATAATATTAATTGTTCTCCAATTAATGTTCTTAAAAAACTTTGTACTGTGATTCATTATATACTTTATCATGTTGTATTGAAGGTATACATTGAGTTGTTTATTAGCTCACTCATATTGAAAGCTCTGTAGTGGCAGGGAGTCTATATTTTGGTTTATTTCTTAATACTTCTGAGCTTTTGGTATATGGCACATCCTCACTGCATGTGTGTTTAATGGATGAATAAATAGATGGATAAATGGATGTAGGGACTAATGAAGGGATGAATGGATGGATTGGTAATGGATGGATGGATGGATGGATGGATAGATAGATAAATGTATAAATTAGTGAGAAAATCTAGTTTTCTCTTTGGGAAAATACATGTAGGTTCTGGACTTACAGAAGGTATACCATCAGAGAAATTTGATATTACTCATAATGGCAATGGTGGTTTCACTAACTCTCAGAAAATTAGATATCAATCACATAGCAAAAGCGTTTTATATTAAAAGAGTGAAGTTATAACATATGGTTTCTCTGTGGGCTTGTTTATTCTTATAAGGGATCCTCTACTCTTCCATTTACAGTGGGTACATATGAAAACCAACTAACTTTATAAAGATCATCAAGATTGTAAAATATACATTACTATTTGCACACACGTTACTGACAAAATCTTTAAAGTTCTATCTTCAAGAAAAGGTGAAAAATTGATCTGATCATTCTATTCTACAAATTGACAATGTAAACCAGTTGAAAGTATATGCATTTCTTTCTCTGGGATCAATTTCAATGATGGAATTAGCAGACCTTTTCTGCAGTTGCGTTTGATCTTTCAGTCTTCATTTTCTTTTTGTGTTATGTGAACAAAATTGAAGGAGTATATTGTATACACATGAATATATAGTGTGCAGTTTTTAGTTATTATGAAAATAAATGACTGCATTATTTTATACTGATTGTAATCCTGTAGATGGAGATAATTAGACACTGTGCAATGAAATGGATTGTTTGGAGGTTTAAATGAATGAATACATGTAAAGCTACTACTATATGTATGATTTGAGAATTAAATGATTATATATGTATAAATCTCCTAGAATACTGTGTGCGTAAAGCTTTGACACAGTACCTGTAATGATGTAATGGCACATAATTATTCGGTATTTTACCACTACTTAAATTTAAGGCAATAATCAGGTTTTGACTCCCGAGAGATTAGGCACTTGAAAAAAATCTCTGAGGCTTTCCAAATGATGTGAGACATTGCCACAGAGCAAAAACACTGGAATCCAGTGTTCAACTTAGTGGCTCTTCATCATGATAAAACATTTTCCTCACTGTGAAGACTTTGTCAGAGTGTAGAGTAATATGCCATTCATTCGTTCTTGTTTTTTGAGTAGTTTCTGAAACAGATGGGGCATTTCGAATTGCTCTTTTAATTTTAGTGTACTCTCTTTAAAAAACATGGATGAGACTATCATATAAAATGAACTGAATTCTAATCATCCTTCCATTGTCTTCATGGACACAAGTTTGCATGAAGATGCACATCAGCTTCCTTAATAGAGACCCATTTAATCTAAGACATATTTTTTGTTTTCCAAAAGAAGTTGTTTTAAAATAAGGAAACTACAATGTGTTTGTAAGCATAAAATTGTTATGAGTTTATTTATCCTAGAGTTTCTAAAAGTAGCAGTATTGACATTTTGGGCCAATACTTCGTTTGGAAATAGGAGCGCGGGGCAAGGGAGAGGATTACCTTGTACATTTTAAGGTGTTTAGCAGCTTCCTGAGTATCGACTCACTAGATACTGGTAACATTCAACCTAATATGATTACCAAAATGTATACAAAGTTTGCCAAATTTTCTCTCAAAGGCAAAATTATTGCTAAGGGAGAATCACTAAATATGATCAATGTTATTTCTTTGTCCATATGGCAAATGAAACCATTTGAATGAGGACATTGTTTGAAGCTAAATCAGAATAATATTTTGTAACAAGTCTTCAAATGTCATTTTGTTAATTTTGTTCTGCATTATTTTCTTAATATCTATGTTTTGTGACCTATTTTGATAATACCCATAACCAGAGAAAATTACCATATAAATTTAACGAAAACAAACATGTAGAAGCACAGCCGAATATATATGTTTTATGAAGTAGGCCATGGTTGAGAGAAAATTATAATAAATTAGGATATTTCTTACAATTACATGTAAGCAGATTTATTTTTCTGCTTCTGTCTATGGGAAGAGAGAGAAAATGCTGAGAAGCTATATTACATTCTAGTCATAAAAATAATGCAATACACAAACTTAAAAACTAAAACTGCTGTTCCCTCTCTAAAAATATCTGCATATAATTCAAGTCATAAGGACATCTGTGTGACAACTCTACAACTTTATTGCTCTTACATTGATAATTGGAGGTTTTGGGCAAATGAATTTTATGGCATGAGTTGAAAAATGCCAATTTTTCTAGTGACTTCAGACAAAATCATTTGTAGGTCATAATTAAAGATATAATAAATATCTCCTAAAGAATACATCCATAAATATTTTTTCTCAGATTAAAAAATATTTTCTTGAAACACATGAGACAATACTCGCCATATGGATAGCATAAAGATAGAGATTGGGAGTGAGTATTGACTGGGAATCCAACTTCTCTTATTCAGCTGCCAACACTGTTACCTATGACGAAGACATGCCATAATTTATAACTCTCCATTGGTATCAGTTCTAACTAAGTTCGTTCTCTTATAACATGGTAATATTTTCCATCCTGTATCTAAAGGCACGTAATGTTGTTCTATCAGGATCTTCACAACTATATCATAATATTGTCATAATTCTTTAAATTCTGTACAATGTTTGGATTGACACAAGATTTCATTATTTTATTTCTCTGCATATATTATAACTTACTCTATTTTTATGCTAAAATACCTAAGACAGGCTAACAGATTAACAGAACTTAACAAAACCATCTCCTAACCTTTTCCAAACACATAAATAATTGCTATATTATTTGTATGATTGAAGAGAGCTAACTACAAAATTATGCAAAGAACTAATAAACCTATGTGAAATTATGTAAAATAATCACACTGTTCACAGTTCAAGGATGCCTATAGAATTATTATAGAGAAGAAAGACATAGATTTTAACATAAATAAGTCCAAAGCATTTCAATTATTTGTGTGTGTGTGTGTGTGTGTGTGTGTGTGTGTGTGTGTGTGTAATCTCTCATAAAAATTCTATGTGAATATTGTTAAAAGTTTTGGAGTATAGTGTCATGCATTAATTACATCAATTTTATTATGAATCAGTGAGGTAGATAGAATAATATATATGCATGTTCCTATTTTAAAGGAAAAAGGAAACTTCAGTTATTTCACCATTAGTACCTTCAAACACTATTATGAGTAGCAAATATGTGACTGATACACCATTTCAAAGGGAAACCAGAGGTATCTACCGAACAGCTCTTGAGAGGACCTGCTGCTCTGATTAGTTCTAGTCTCAAGAGACCAGAAAAGATGCTAATTATGCAACCTGTAGACATCTGAGATTCACATCTACTCAATGAGCTACAGTTTTTGTTCCCAGAAGAAAAAGAAACATAAAAACTCTCTACTCTCAGTGACAAGTCCTTTAAGATCCATGAAAACCTGGTCTTCTCTAAGTACTCTGCTTACTCTGAACTTGGCTTATTTGTGAGTATGTTTAGGAAGTGGTAATGAAGGTTTATTAAAGCTTTTGATATTTCCTGTTATTCCACACTAAAAGAATTTGTTATCAGCTGTATGATTTCAGTATTTTTCCCAAACAGACTATTTATCTTTCAAACGTTCTTATTTTGTGAAAAGAGCAATATTTACCTAACATCTGTACTTAATATTTGGGTGTGAAAGAGACTGTGTGTATTTTTATGGTATTTAATATTTGGTTCATAAAGAAACTTAAGCTACTTGCATATTAACAGAAAATTTCATTTATTCTCTGGAAAATAGAGAATGTGGTAGCTGAGAATTGTAAAGTATTTAAAGTATACTACAAGGAAGATCATTTCTTCTCAATCTTATGTATTAGTTTTTGAAATCCTTTACATTAATTTTATTTTATGATTCCACTAATAATATTTTAAGAATAATTTTCTATTTTCCTTGAGTCTGTAACAAACCTGAGTATATACATACATACTTGTTTCCCAGAGCTCGACTGTTTTTGCTATCACAAGCTGATACTCCTTCCCACTACAACTCTAGTGTGCCTGAATATAATAGTCTTCAAATCAGAATATATTGTTTTCAAATTAGACTATCTAAGCTAAATAGTTTTGGGCCTTTTAGTATGTCAAGGTTGTCATTGATAGTGGGTTTTTACATTTTTTATCTGTGATTGTTGTTAAGTTTTTTAGTGTGTGTTATTAATATTTTGCTTCTTCGTGTCTTGTAAACATTTTATTTAAAACCATGCAGTATACATTATTTTGAAGTATAAATACATTTATATACTAATGAATTTATATGTACAACATATTTCACATAACAATCAGTTATATATTTATACATATATAATATTCTATAATAATATAAGCAATACTATGAACAAGAAATTATATATAATGTTTGTTTATAATATTTTATAATAAATTCATTTACAAATATTGTGTCAACATAATGATATTCTATGGGCAAATCTCCATGAAAGCATATAAGGAGATAGTTTAACTCTGGTTAACAACTATGAACCTACAGTATGGCAAGTTTATTATTTTGAAAATCATTAACTTTTTTGATAGGCATTTTGGCCTGGTTCATTTTTTCACTGTAATGATAAATGCTTTTAATTTATGATTTTTCTCACCAGTATCTTATCAGTAACTATGTCCTTCCTCACTAATGATTATATATTTTCCACCATCCCTTTAGAGTCATAAATCAAAAATAAATTACTGTGAAGGAATTTTATATATTTTAAACAAATACCACATTTTCATCCTGACATTTCAAGACATTAATCTAAAAGTTGTAAAATTGCATTTGAGCATACCATTAGGTTATAAAACTGTTATTTCCAGTATTTGTTTTTCTAAGAGACTACTCATGCTTATTAATATTCTAAAGCAGTCTCTTAATTAGGAAGATGACACTGAGTTAAATCAAAGCCCTGAATTTAGTGACAGAATGAATCTGTATTCTCACTGTAATTCTAACATCCTGGTAGAAAGTCATACCTTGATCCTTGGTAATGTTTTTCTCTATTTATAGTTTTCTATTATGAGTTCAATAGATAAAGTTGTTACTAGATATCTTACTGCCAGTTTTTTGGAATCACACTTGTTTTTTCTGGGTCCTGGTGTTGCATCTTGTTCATCAATATCATATCAGTGCACGTCTACCACATGAAACCTCATAGCAGTTAAATTGGCAGCAACTCAATTTTTTCTTCTTTTTCTCTAAATGATAAATGGCAAAATTATACAAACTCTGTTGTTTTTGTTTTTTGTATGGTATGTTATACATGGTGAAATATACAGCAGGCCAAGGGCAGGGCTATATTGGAACTCAAGCCTTCTCAGTTCTAATACACACCAGTGTGTTGTTCTCATTACACTACACAGACTTGCAGAAGAAAAAACTTCTCATTAAAAAACATGCAAATGTCCCTTCATCTCTAAAAATTTTTTTTTAATTGAGCTTATTTCCAAGTTATGAAACTCTGATTCTAGATTTTACAAACGGCTTTTATTGACAAGAAAAAACATTCTTGTCACTTCCAACAAGTCATTCTTTCTTTCCTTGGATGAAGTTAGACTTGGATTCACTGTGCTTCCCAAAGCCACTGATCTAAAATATAGA
>NW_011889376.1:88231-91171 GCF_000151845.1 Pteropus vampyrus
AATGAGATGCTGATTTTGGTATTTTCTGGGGTCATTGCAATGTTCACTTTCATTATCATCATGGTCTCTTACATCCGCATCATCATTGCCATCCAGAGAATTCGTTCAGCTGAGGGGAGGCGCAAAGCCTTCTCTACTTGTGCCTCCCACTTGACCGCTGTGACCTTATTCTACGGGTCTGTGACCTTTAGTTACATCCAGCCAAGCTCTCAGTATTCCCTGGAACAGGAGAAGGTCTCTGCTGTGTTTTATACTTTGGTGATCCCCATGCTAAACCCACTGATCTACAGCCTCAGGAATAAGGATGTGAAAGATGCAGCAAAAAGGTCAATATGTTGGAAGAGAACCTCGACTTGACTCAATATCCTCTATGGCTCTGTTAACATAACATCAACCTGAAAATAGATAATTTCTTGAAAATCATATCACAGATATGATCACAAATAGAACTATAATCGAGATACATTTATGCAAATTGACACATAAACGATAGTTAACCATTCTTGCAAATTTGTATTATCTTTGAATCTCTTCTGTAAGTTTAAAATGTTTCAAAATTAAGAGTTAGAAAAACATAGGTAACAGTACTTATAAAATAATAGAACACTCTTACTTCTTGGTGGAAGGAGTAGTTTGTTATTAAAATAGCATTTTTTCAAAAGTAACAATAAAAACTAGGCAAGACATAGACTTTATATGTTGTTAAAACTGAGTGGTTATTAAGGAAACCAGAACTGGAGTGGTTTAGAACTCAGAGAGATATAGACATGGAGAGGTGAGCTGACTTTATCTCACCCTTGAAAATTCAGGCTTGATGCATGGAGGACTCTGCAAGCATTCAGAGAAACCAGTAGAATCTTTGGCAGATACTTTGCTGGCTACACCACACATGGTTGTATTTCCTTTCAGAGTTTCAGCCATATCTGAGCCTGAGCAGACCTGGAGACCAAATAATAGATATAAGAACAGACAAATAATGGATGATAGATAAATGATAAATGATAAATTGATGATGCAGATGATAGGTAGATAAATACATGATAGATGATAGATAGATGATAGCTAGCTAGCTAGCTAGATGATGATAGATAGATAAATAGATAGATAGATAATGATAGATAGATAGATAGATAGATAGATAGATAGATAGATAGATAGATGATAGGTAGATGATAGATAGACAGTCTTAAGTGGAGAACTTCTCAAAAGTAGAGGAACATTTAGAGGTATCCCCAACAATACAAATATTAATGATTGTGATCTACCAAAACAAAGAGCTACTGATTCTGAACTTGTGCCTTGTGACTGCTCTGAGGAAAGAGAAAACAGTGGAGCAGTAACAGTTATGTAAACTGGCAAGATGAACTGGATTATATAGAAGTTTAAACACCACAGTTTTTCCCTTCAAGAACTTGAAAGGGGTCGGAGGTAGAGTGTGAAAGAAGCTGATCTGGAACACAAGGGCAGGTTGAAATTTCCCCAACTCTTGCTGTGCTTAGAAGACACACAGTCCTGCCACAGGAAGCAGCCAGAAATAAATATAATGTAGATTTTCTTTTCAAGACACTTGCTAGATTTTGATCCTGCTTCAAGTCAAGCGCAGAAGGGCTAGAATTTTCTTTCCTCAGTACTAGAAGATGATCACTGACGCTAGAGATTCAGAATGAACTAGAAAGACAGAGTGCAATCTTTCTCAGTCTCTAGGTGTTTGGTTAATAATGTCTCCCCAGAAATAAAAGCCTGCATCATGCAAGGCCAGCAGCTCCCTCAAGATATTTGCAGCAATTTGAAGAGGTGTAGGCCGGAGGCTAAATTCAAAGAATTAAAACTGAGTTTCCTACAGAGCTTAAGGGCTGGAAGGAGAGTCTCAGCTCTTAACTTTTTGAAAAATCTATACTCCTGAAACTGGCGCAATGCTTAAAAACCAGAAGTCCAATTAATAATTGAATTCACATAATCAGTCTCATTCTTCATGCTTTTTCAGGAATGTGAAACCCTCCCCTGTAGAAAGTAATGTCATCTCCAGTTACTATGAAGATTTTAATTACATATAAAAAGCCAGAATGCATAAAAAAAATAAGAAAGCACCAAATATAAGCAGTACCATAGAAGAGTTATATGCTGGAGTACGAAAAAGACCAAAAAAATACTATATTTAACATTTTGAATAAAATAGAGAAAAAATTAGAAAACTTGGTTAAGATGAAATATTTCAAGGGAAGATTAATACATTTAAACAGGAATATTCTATCCTCTGCTTCTATGAATTTGCTATTTTAGAAACTTCTTACAAATAGAATCACATAGTATTTGACTTTTTTATGACTTGCTTATTTCACTTGCATAATATCCTCCAGGTTGACTTGTATCACAAATTGAAGGATTTCTTTCTTTTTTAAGGTTGAATAATACTTTCCTCTATGAATATACATTTTCTTTATCCGTTCATTGGATGACGGGCATTTAGGTTGTTTTCATATCTTGGCTACTGTGAATAATACTGGGGTAGATACGAGTGTGCAGCTGTCTCTCTGGGAGGAAGGGGGAAATGTTCGATGGGTATAAAGTTTTAGTTCTGCAAGATGAATAAGTTCTAGAGATCTGCTATATAACATACTGCTCATAGTTGGCAATACTCTTTTGTGTACTTAAACGTTATTTAAAAGATGGGATCTCATGTTAACTATTCCTACAACACAACGGAATATTACTCAGCCACAGGAAAAGATGAAATACTACATTTTGCGACATGTTTGGATCTTGAGAATATCATGCTAAGTGAAAAAAGTCAGATAGAAAAAGTGGAGACTGTATGATTTCACTCATATGTGGGATATAAAACTGAAAGCAACAATGAAGAAATAAGATAAATAAACAAAAACTCATAGACACTGATAACAGTATGGGGGTTAACATAGGGAAAGGGCATGGGGGGAGGCA
>NW_011889376.1:91221-93242 GCF_000151845.1 Pteropus vampyrus
AGTATTTGACTTTTTTATGACTTGCTTATTTCACTTGCATAATATCCTCCAGGTTGACTTGTATCACAAATTGAAGGATTTCTTTCTTTTTTAAGGTTGAATAATACTTTCCTCTATGAATATACATTTTCTTTATCCGTTCATTGGATGACGGGCATTTAGGTTGTTTTCATATCTTGGCTACTGTGAATAATACTGGGGTAGATACGAGTGTGCAGCTGTCTCTTTGGGAGAAAGGGGGAAACAGGAAGCTGTTCGATGGGTATAAAGTTTTAGTTCTGCAAGATGAATAAGTTCTAGAGATCTGCTATATAACATACTGCTCATAGTTGGCAATACTCTTTTGTGTACTTAAACGTTTTTTAAAAGATGGGATCTCATGTTAACTATTCCTACAACACAACGAAATATTACTCAGCCACAGGAAAAGATGAAATACTACATTTTGCGACATGTTTGGATCTTGAGAATATCATGCTAAGTGAAAAAAGTCAGATAGAAAAAGTGGAGACTGTATGATTTCACTCATATGTGGGATATAAAACTGAAAGCAACAATGAAGAAATAAGATAAATAAACAAAAACTCATAGACACTGATAACAGTATGGGGGTTAACATAGGGAAAGGGCATGGGGGGAGGCAAAAGAGGGTAAAAAGGGTCAAATATATGGTGACTGAAGACTTGGCTTGGGGTGACAAACACACAATGCCATATAGGTATGATGTATTATTCAATTATACATTTGAAATATACATAATTTTATTAACCAATATCACCCCAATAAATTTAATAAAATAAAACAAAACAAAATAAAGAGACATGAGGAAATTTTTAGAGGTGATCAATATGTCTTTAAACTTAATTGTGGTTATGGTTTCATGGGTGTATGCACATGTCCAAAAACATTAAATTCTCTGTATTAAATATGTGCAGTTTTTTGTACATCCATTATGCCTATTCGAATTCTTAAAAAAAAAAAAAAAAAACTGAAACAAATGGCATTCTGAAATGAAAAAAACATTCCACAAAAGTTAAAAATAAGAGCTCACAGGAAGGATTTAAAACATATCAGATAAAGCAAAAGACAAGACTGATAAACTCAAACAAACTCTAATATACATTATCTAAACTGCAGCGCAGAGAGAAAAAAATTAGAAGAAAAAGCAGAGCACGAGAGACATGTGTGACCCAATCAAATGGTATGAAATACATGTAATTAATGTTCTAGAAAAAAAGGAGACAATGAATAAAATAAGTATTTTAAGATAAAATAACTATTTTTTTCAAAAGTGAAAAGTTTTCAACAAACATATTTAAAAAGGGAAGAATATCCCAAGTTAAAAAAGACAGAGAAACCCATACATAGGTACTTCCTGGTCAATAGAACAACAGTTAAGATTTCATGTCAACTTTTCAAAGAAATTATAAAATGCAGGGCAAATGGATTAACATTTTTCAAGTATGCACGAAAAAGAAAGTAAATATCTAATATTCTATCCTCAGGGAAAAATATTCTTCAAAAATAGACAGAAAAAATAAAGACATTATTTTTTTAAAAATGCTGGAAGAATCTTTCAGACTATATTAAGACACACTGAAAAACGTTTTAAGCAAAAAGAAATTATCCCAATGTAAATACAGAACATAATGAAGAAAAACATCCACAAGAGTAAATATATAAACAATTTTAAAGAATACTGACTGATTAACAAGTACAAACTTCAAGTTATAAAATGTCACAAAGATGTATAGAGTCAATAATATTATAATAACTATGTAAAATGACAGTTACTAGACTTGTGGTAATTACTTTGTAAGGTATATAAATGTCAAATCACTTTGAAGTACACTTGACACAAATATAATACTGTATGTCAACTATAATTAAAAATAAATTTTTTAAAACAACATTTACTGATTACAGCCATACCAAAAATAATTTTCTAAGGAAATAAGAACATATGGAGAAGCAAAAAATAGGACAAAAATAACATAAATGTCAAAAAGAGATAAAGTGTT
>NW_011889376.1:94566-97178 GCF_000151845.1 Pteropus vampyrus
TATGGAGAAGCAAAAAATAGGACAAAAATAACATAAATGTCAAAAAGAGATAAAGTGTTCAAAGTTTCTTCCAGTGTTTCATGTGGTCAGTTATCGATTTAAAAAAGTTTCTGATAAGGAAAAGATATATTACAATTTCCCCTGCCACCAAAATGAGATTTTGAAATACCTAAATAAAAGACTCCAATAAATAAGATAAAATTTATTGTAAAGTCTTGATTAATTTACAGGTACACAAGGAAGAAATGAAATTCAGAAGGGAAAACATAAATCTGATAGTGAGATGCCCCATGCAGAATGAGCTATGCTAATATTTACATACAATAATGAAGATTGGCAAACTAAATTAGGGTTTTTAAACCTTAGCTGGTGTCCTTTTGGGCTAGGTGATTTTCTGTTGTGGAGGTTGGCCTGTTCATTGTATGTTAATTCTAAGACAACCAAAGTCGTATCTAGACATTGTCAAATACGCCTTGGGAGGTGGGGGTGCAAAATTGCCTATGTTGAGAGCCACTAGAGTGGACTTAAAAAAAGAAACAAATATATGCTTTTGACAAGAAATACAAGGACATAGACAAATTAAAAGTAAAAAGATGGAAAAATTTATACCATGCAAACATATGTAGAGGAAGCTGGTGTCACTATATTCATACCTGAAAAAGCAAACCTTAAGGAGAAATTATTATCATTTAAAAAGGTATTTTATGTGGTAAAATAGAAAGAATCTTAAATTTGTATTTACCTAATAATTGGCTTCAAAATACTTATCAAGAAGCTGATGAAAGTGAGATAAATTTCACAGATATTGCTGGAGGTTTTAAAATAGCTCTCTGTGTAATCGACAGATAATAGTTGATAAAAATAAAATCATGGCACGATCAATTTAACTGACCTGGTAGAAATACATTGAACATTATGAAACTACAAAATACTAATTCTCTAAAATACACATGGAACGTTTAAAAATTGATGACATGTGTGTCATAAAAAAATATCAATATTTGAAATCATATAGAGGATATTCTCTGATCTCAGTGGATTTTACTTTAAGTGGATGACAAAAAGCTAACCAATCAATCTTCACATGGTTGGAAATTATTCAACACACTCATAAATAATCTACATTTTAAAAGATTACAATGCAAAGTTTACAATATTTTTGAAATAAATTGAAGAAAGTAGGAAGAAAATAAAAATAGAAAATAAAAATTACATGAGAGAAAATCAACAATCATTCTTTTAAAAGGATAACAAAAATAATGAAATTGTAGCAAAATCCATCCAGAAAAATGACAGTAAACACAAATTACTAATACCATAAACAAAAAAGAGAATATCATTAGAGGTTCTATAACAATTAAAAAATTCATAAGATGAAATCTTAGATAAAATAAAAAGTTTCTTGAGAAACAAGACTTACCAAAACAAGTACAAATAATTAGAATATTTAAATAATTCTAAATATGTTTAAAATATTGAATTTATAATGATAAAACATATTCTAAAGGAAAATTCCAGGTTCATCTGTTCCCTGGTGATGTGTTCCTGATATACAGGCAATAAAGAACATTATTCTAAGATTCTTTCAGAGAGAAAGGAAAGAAAAAAATTGCTAATTTTATGAGACCACTAAAACATAGATATTAAAACCTGAAAAGGACGTTATGTAAAGAGGTAATTACAGGCTACTATATCTTATACCAGAGAAGCCAAAATTCTGAAGCGAAGGACTTATTTTAGGAAAAGAGTGTAGTTAAATTGGTCTAACAGAGGAAACATAATTACAAAAGATGTTTAAAAATATTTATAAATTTTGAAATCTCATAATGATAAAAACTCAGTAAAATATTTGTAGAGTTTAAATACCTACAGCCACATTATAGCTAATGTTAATGATAAGATAGCCAGCATTACCACATCCATGATTGATTTTGGGTGCAAGATGGGGATATTCACAATAACCACTTGTATTTGAAACTAGAGATTATCCTAGCCAGCACATAAAGTCTAGAAAAAGAACAAAAGAGCACTTTTGTTCATGTATGTTTGTGGACATACACACTCAAATCTAAGTGTAAGTCCTGGGACATAAGTCAGACACATATTCAGCTCACTGCCAAACAGTTCTCCAAAGTGTCCGTACCATTTTTATACACCTGTCAGAAATGTATGCATAACGGCATCGAATATTTTTGGTTAGAATGTCACCTAGTCTCTACTTCTACCACCTGTCTCAATAGCTGTTAATTTAGAAATTTAGGAAATTTGCATTTAGAAAGGAAAAATTTAATAGTTTTTGGAATAAGGAGTAAAGAACTTTTCACATATATATGTATATATACAAAGTATGTATTTACACACATATATGTATATGTGTCTATGTATAAATATGTGTATATGTATATACATACACATATATACACAGATATATGGGAATTCTGTGAAATATAGCTATTAGAATTCCTCATAATTCATTTTAAGATAAAAACAAAATCCCCCAAAATTGTCTATCAGCAAACGCATGCTAGATAGAGAAATAAACATTCAAGAGATGGGCGGTCGGGTTCATGGCAGCCTTCAAACCAGCAGTAGTTTTTCTTTTTTTTTTTTTT
>NW_011889376.1:98321-102597 GCF_000151845.1 Pteropus vampyrus
AAGGAGTAAAGAACTTTTCACATATATATGTATATATACAAAGTATGTATTTACACACATATATGTACATGTGTCTATGTATAAATATGTATATATGTATATACATACACATATATACACAGATATATGGGAACACTGTGAAATATAGCTATTAGAATTCCTCATAATTCATTTTAATATAAAAACAAAATCCCCCAAAATTGTCTATCAGCAAACACATGCTAGATAGAGAAATAAACATTCAAGAGATGGGCGGTCGGGTTCATGGCAGCCTTCAAACCAGCAGTAGTTTTTCTTTCTTTTTTTTTTTTGTTTTTGAGCTTATGAAATAAGCTAGTTTCATTATAGACGTGATCTCATTACACGATTCTTCAAGCCTCTAAAGAAGAGTCACTGTGTTAGTAAATAAAAGTTACTACTAACGTGTTCTTTAAGATCTATCATCTATCTACCATGATATCCCATGTCAAAGACCTGGGATAATTTTTCCCCAAAATCTACTCTCTTATATTCTCAAAGGAATAGAACCCTAAAATTTTAACTGAACTTATGGCTATTCAGAATAAAGACTTCCCTTTACAGCTTCCTTTGTAGATAGCCTAGACAAAAACTTGGCCAATGTATTATAAGCTAAAGTGACATGTGACGATTTCTCTAAACCTGAGACACAGTTCTTTCCACCTCTGTCATTCCTCCTCTCCCCTTTATTTTGTCCTTCCTGCTGATATGACATCTGCATATGGAGAGAACTCGGATCCTGAGTTGTCTTGAAAATGAAGACCATCCCAGCTTGCAATTATCTCTTTACGGATGCAGTCCAATTTGTCACCTCCTACAAATGCAGGCTAATGGGATGAGTACTGATGTGCCCGTAGCCCAGATCCTTAGGCACTACGGGCAAGGTCATAAATCACAGGATTTGAGAATATAGAAATCACAGTCTGAAGGCGGCCTCTCACATGTGTCCCATTATAGGACTTCTTACGTGTGTCCCATTACAAGACTTCTGTTCAGCCAGACCTCAGGTGATTCCCGATGATGACTGTTCTGCAGTTTAGTGGTAATTTTGATGTGATTCTGAGATTATTCCATCTTGACCTGAAATCTCAAAATAGCAATAGTTTTAATTTTCTTTGATGCCATTCTCATAATTCAAGAAAAAATAGAATGGAATTGCTTTCTACCAGATCTTGCTCTACTAGTTTAAATCCCGCTGAGGTTTGGGTTTTGGTTGTGGATGTGTGTGTGTGTGCATGTGTGTTTCTGAAAACTAGGCCCAGATAACATCCTGAAAAGCTTCCATTGCTAAAGCATTGACCTGCCATCATTATCGATTCTCTTGCATTTTTTTCAGAGGTCATATATTCTGTTTGTTTGTTTTTTTCCCCACTCTTGCCCTATATTTTCCTCTGTTCATTGTAACGTACAGGAAATTGAATGCCTTAAGAGAGCCATTAAATTCTTGAGATTTTCCTAAATCTCTCAAGAAACCCAGAGGAACTTTAAATAATAAGTTCACTATATCTTTTTAATGAGAAGATTAACTCCAGGGACTCTATTCCCATTGGAATTATGGTAAATGTAAAACCGAACATTTATTCCAAACCTATCTTCTGATACAGTTGTGTTTTGAGCATCTTGCTCTTGCTTCCACACCATGGAGGCTGTGCCTTTTGTTCTCGTATATTAAAGGGGAAGATTCAGTTTCAAAACTGCTACCTATAACTGCTACTGTTTACTTCATTTATGTATAACTGTTAACATCAGACAAATTTAGTTATTTTTGTGTATTTTTTTAAAATTAATTAATTAATTTTTTATGGTGACATTGGTTAATGAAATCAAATAAGTTTCAGCTGTACGCATTAACAGTAAGGCATATATATGTTTACACTGTGTTCACTTCCCATAGTCTTGTTTCTCTTTTGGGGAATATAGAAAAGTAAACCATGAGAATGAGTGGTCATGACGCTCTTAAATGAGCTAAGGTGTTGAACATTTTTTTTCTTCCACTGGTAAGTTAAATTTACTTATTTGAATGTCCCATATACATACATATGGCAAAGCAGTTAAATACAAAAAAAAAAAAAAGAAAGAACAATGGGAAATAAGAAAAGATAATGTTTGGATTTTAATCTGATAAACACTTCAAGTTACAGAGGTGGGAGGAATTTGTAATTTGACCATTTATTCCTAACCCTTATCCTACACTTAAAACTCTTTTTTTTTTATATTAACATCAAAATTTTATGCAACTTCTACTGGAACAATAAAAAAAAAAATCAATGTTTTAATTCAATTTGAAATATTTTTTTTTTCCCTAAAGGATTAATTGCAATGTGTTATAACTACATATTTCCATGGGGATTACTCACCTGTCACTGTAGATATTTTAGATCTAACATAGTTCTCTTTTTTATTTCTTATTATTTCACTAATCTGGCAATGTTGTTTTTCAAGTTTTACCTATGGTACTCTAGAAATAATGTCTTGCAAGTAAAAGAATGAAGGCACCAAAAATATCATCTTTTATTCCACAGAGGTAAAGTTATAGTATTGTGAACTGTTTAAAACATTTATTTTCATGTTTATATAAATGTGAAAATATAGTTAACATTTTCAAGTAAAATGTAGTAATAATCAACAAATTTGTATTGATTAAGTGGAAAAAGCCATTGCATATTTTAGGAAATGCATTGCAATATCAAAAAAACTAAAATATTATGAAGAAGTATCTGTATATTTGAGAGGTTCACTTTATTTTATAAGTTTACTTTGATTTTTCTCAGGTATAAAGACTGTTTTCTGAGTAAGTTACTTCTATTAAATATTTAAGGCCAATTATAAGTTACTGTTCATTATATTTCATATTCCAGATTAGAGTACCCTCTCTGCCCATCTCCATTGGGCACTCTTCGCCAAAGCCAGTGCCTCTGGATATTTTCTAATGTTGGCTCCAGAGATTGTGGATGTGAAGGCCTTGCCTTTTATGTCATCCAATTTTTTTTTAAAATGTGGAATATGAACTAAAAATAAGGTATAAGTGAAATTTCTTGATTTAAATTCCACAGTAGTTTATTCTTACACCTTGATAGATTTGGCATTAGCTACTATTAAATCCAAAGAGAGAAATTTAAGAGACTTTCATGGTAACTTAGATTAAATTTTCAACTTCAATTATTACGTTTTATAAACTAAACCTTTCTTTCCATACGGTACAATGAAACTCACTCATTTTCTTTCCCTCTTCACACTAAGATCATCATTTTAAATACATCCTGAAGCTAAGGCCCGTATGTTTTCATTTTTCACACATGGAATTGCCTATGGAACAGGTAGATACAGTGCTTGAAGAGACTAGAGACTCGACTTACAATTTTCTAATTTTATAGCTGAAACAACCAGAGCAGAGAAGTCAGAACTCAAGGTGCACAGCCCGTAGAGGATTCAAAGTAGCCTTGCTAGTGCAGCATAATTATTCTCCATTTATTCTCATCTTACTGTTAACA
Organism: Pteropus vampyrus; assembly: GCF_000151845.1. Classification (NCBI taxonomy): domain Eukaryota; kingdom Metazoa; phylum Chordata; class Mammalia; order Chiroptera; family Pteropodidae; genus Pteropus; species Pteropus vampyrus. Next base: position 101,831 of record NW_011889376.1, read on the forward strand.
GATATCAAGGAAAACGAACACATGGCTGATGTTAATTTTACATTAGTTACTGAGTTTATCTTCTTGGGACTGACAGATAGTGCTGAACTGAAAGTGGTCCTCTTTGTGTTGTTTCTGCTTATTTATACCATTTCCTTAGTGGGGAATCTAGGAATGCTCTTTCTAATCCAAATAACTCCCAAACTCCAAACGCCTATGTATCATTTCCTTAGCAGCCTGTCCTTTGTCGATGCCTGCTATTCATCAGTCTTTGCACCCAAAATGCTGCTGAACTTCTTTGCTGAACGAGAGACAATCTCATTTTCTGCATGCGTCGTGCAGTATTTTTTTTTCCTGTCACTCCTTACCACCGAGGGCTTCTTGCTGGCTGCAATGGCGTATGACCACTATATGGCTATTGTGAACCCTTGACTATACACAGTGGCTATGACTAAAATAGTTTGTGTTGCCCTTGTCATTGGATCATGTGTAGGAGGTATAATCAACTCATTGACACACACGATTGGCTTGGTGAAACTGTCTTTCTGTGGGCCCAATGTCATCAGTCACTTTTTCTGCGACCTTCCCCCGCTTTTGAAGCTGGCATGTTCTGACACATCTATGAATGAATTGTTGCTTTTAATCTTCTCTGGCATTATTGCCATGATCACTTCTTGACTGTGATGATCTCCTACATCTTCATTGTCGCTGCGATCCTGAGGATCTGCTCAGCAGCAGGAAGACACAAAGCCTTCTCCACCTGTGCTTCCCATCTAACAGCTGTGACT
>NW_011889376.1:102647-113751 GCF_000151845.1 Pteropus vampyrus
CTCAGCAGCAGGAAGACACAAAGCCTTCTCCACCTGTGCTTCCCATCTAACAGCTGTGACTTTATTTTATGGCTCTATAAGCTTTAGCTACATTCAACCAAGCTCCCAATATTCCTTAAAACAGGATAGGTGGTATCTGTGCTTTATACCCTGGTGATTCTGATGTTAAACCCATTGATTTATAGCCTAAGAAATAAGGAAGTGAAGAATGCCGTGAAAGGGCCCTAGAAATGAAATATATCCCTTGTTAATATTTACACCATATGAACCTTAAATTAGTATACCAACAAGTGCTTGAGATAATGATACCTGTATGAGTTTATTAAAACTTTGATCCCTAAGGAATCTTAGAGTTTATGTAATTAGAACCCTATGTTTTACAGTGGAAGAAAAAATCCTAGAAAATTAAATGTCATAGTACATATAGCTGGCTATTGTGTAAACTAACCTAAAAACCATATGAAAACCTGGGTTAAATGACAATTGTTGACATTTCAATTTTTGCATGCGGGTAGAAATGTGAATACACACACACACACACACACACACACACACACACACACACACAAACACAAATAGAAAGATATAAACAAAATTGAAATATAATAAAATTTCTTAACCCAGTTCTTATGTTGAGCACAGAAAAAAATAAAGTAATTTTCAAGCAAGAAGTATTGGGACTTGAATTATCTACTAAAACTGACAGATACGTGTTTCTGAAATTAGCCTGGACTATTTATAGTCAGATATACTTCAAAGAAATGTAAACACCCAAACATAGAAAGAAATCTTAGTTCTACATGACCTTTCCACTCATCGTTAGTCTAAATTAAATTTAATTTAATTTTTGAGTTTGTTTTTAAATACTGAAATAACTACAGGTAAATTTTTAAGCAGCACCATAGGACATCTGAATGCTCTATAAATATTAATTTGTATTTTTACACGGCAGGCTAGATTAAATTTCCTTCCTCTCACTGACAGCCAAAATCATATAAGTGAATGGCTTCAGTATCTGTGAAGTAGCAAATTGAAGTGCTTATTATATTAGAAAATTATGCAAAGAAATTCATATAAAACTTGCCTTTCAAAATGAGAAAATACCACTACCAACAATAGCACTGATAACATTATATAACATTTGTATCACCCTTCATGATTTTCCAAGATTATTTAAGATATTATTTGAAATTGGGCCCCATAAAAGCATTTGCATAAAAATTTTAATTTTCAGAATAAAATAAAATGATAATAAATAAAGTAAATTGTATATAGTTCTTTACAATTTCAAAAACATAAAATATCTTGTATCCTACAATATGAAACTCAAAGAATGATATACAAGCAAGATAACTGAACTCAGAAAAATAAATTGAACTATTTACAATTTTAAATAAATTCTGTTACAATACACACCCTATAAAAAAGGGGCATGGCCTCCTGAGATGCAGATAAAATAACACAGTTTATTAAGTATGTATATGTGGGAAGGGGATTATTTTATGGAAAAAATGCTGACCTAATTTTGAACTTCATCTCAACAAATAGCTACTAAATCATGCTATTAAATAGGAACTAGATGCTAAAATGAGAAAAAAAACCTCTCAGAATTCCGAGGCAAATGGAAGGTGTGTGGCAGATTCATAGAATGTAGATTGGAAAATAAGTAGTATTTTTCTATATCCTATAAGTAAATGAAACCACATGAAGTAGATTCCAAATGTCCTTAAATGGTAGATATAATTAGTTAATAGGAAACAAATGAAGGCTTCATCAGTGAAATATCTGATGCTATTCCATCAATAGTCACGTGAAATATCAGGACAAAAATTGAGTTTGGGCACTTGGAGCACCCATTCCTTCGCCTCATACATAAGATCAGTTACTATTCAACCTCAACCCACAGAGAAATCAGGAATCAGCAGATGTTTATCACACATAACTTTCCTCTTCTCCCCCAGAGACTCTCTATCAAATATGTGTTAATTTTTTATTTTATGTGTGTAGCTTTGGAGTTTGTGATTTGGAAATTGGCCTAATTCATCAGGAAAATGGGCTGCATTTGCATTAGGATCATGTTTGATGCTGACTAAGAAAAGACCCAGGAGCCAATGCAATGAATTTATATTCCTAAGATTTGGGATTTGGTCCTGTGCTGTGAGCACATTGTGATTTTACAAAACCAAGCTTTGATGACTATTTTCTGTCTTCTTAGATCAAATGCGACCTGTGGACAAATTTGAATTCCCAGAATCATGGACATCTAAGGATCATACTGCCATGTCATTGAAACTCTATTCCTATATAGAATACTTTCTAAAAATTCTCTGATGGTTGTTTACTTTCCCCTACAAAACCAGCATTTATTAAATTTTACCAATTAAATGATGACTTTTTTAAAAATTTAAACAAGACATATGTCTCTCCTTAGAGCTTACATCGATTAGTCTTAACCGTCTTATGAAGTCTTAGAATTAATATATCCTCACACTTCATTCTTAGGTTCCTCAGATATTCGGTTTTTGCTGGGATGCCATCCTGAGTCTAATTTTTCTCACACTGGATATTTCCTATATTTTCTCACTGCTCTTCATGCAATCTGGTTTCAAATTCCATCATTATTAACTTCACTCCTCACTTCATCAATATTGAAAAGTTGCATGGAATAAATAGTAGTAGGAGCACAAATTTTAACATAAGACAATCATTGCATTAAAGTTATTGTTCTACCACTTCCTAAAGCGCAAATTTGGAGAATTTCATTAATTATGCTGAGCCACCTATAACATGAATCATGTGAATGAGAATATTTAAACAAAATCACATAATGGTTAAAGATAATAGTTGCGCAATGCCTGGGACATATTAGGCATTTAAGAAATAGAAACCATTCTAACTAAGATTTTTCTTAACATTTGGTTGCCAAAGAAAAAGAAATACTTTTGTTAATAAAACTACTTATAACATTCCCTGTGCGCTAGTTTGTTTTCACTATTGCTTCATTTTAAAATCACTGCAAATTTTCACCACCTTGTTCTTAGGCATTTGTATGTGTTGATTTGGTTGAATTTGACCTGTGTTAGTGACTTATTAATTGTTATTTACCTCGCTCCTTTTTAAAACCGAGCCTACCATTTTACCTGTATTTACCTCTTGTTATATTTTTCATTCTATCCTCCAAGTATCAGCCTACTTAATGTTTCTAATAATTACTTTTATGTTCAGCTAACACAGTGTAAAAAATGTTCAACATAATATTTATCTTTGTGTCATAATTGGCAAAGTCACCCCTAATGTTAAAAGGCAATCTAGTTGATGAAAACACACACACACACACACACACACACACACACACACACACACACACACGCACCCCTGATTCAGCTTAGTAATTGCTTCCATTTCTTTTGGGTTGTCTCACATTGAAATATGTATATATTTTCCATAATTACTGCCAATAATGTATTTATAAAAGCACATGGTCATTAACAAATGGAACTTAGCACTCCTTAAAACTAAAAGAAATTATATATTATGGATGATATGCATATATAATTAAACTGTGTAAATAAAACTGAGAAAAGTTCAAATACATGAATTGCTACAATTTAGAAGTTATCACTAGGGCCTTATTTTCCCCCAGGCTCTTTTTTAGCTGTTTTAATGAGACCTAGTGGTCACAGAATCACTGGGGATTCCATTCTCTGAAGGACCTGAGCCAAATATAAACCACGTTAGGAAATTAAGAGAAAGAGCTCGACCTCCTCTCAACACCAGGTTAGTGTTATTTATGTTTTCCAACAAAGAAATTATAAATGCTTTTTTAAGTTGGTTTCCAAAAACAGCAGCTCTCAATACATGCTGTGAATAGAACTTGAAGAAAAATAATGTACCTCAAATCCATTCCAATTATTGACATAAATAATATAGAATTAGAACATTCAAGTCAATTGGCTCTCTTAAAATAATTAGTGGGTATAGTCCATATTTCCTCAGGTCACTATATTTAAAGCTTCACATAATTATGTGCATATAATTATGTAAGCTACAAGAAGGAATTTACTTAAAGAAATTATTTATAATCTAAGATTGGTTATTACAAACTGTTGAATTTTGTTAAATCTGAAGAAAAGAGCAGCATTTTATTTGGCCCTGTTCCCAGAGCTAATTTTTGTACTCAGAGCTAATTTTTTGTATAATTGGCTTTGCAATAAAAAGAAACACACCGTGTAAAAGACAGTCCAGATAAAAATTACTATTTATTAAAATTAAAGAAACAACTTAAAAAATTTAATTACTATTTATCGAAATTAAAGAAAGTTATTATTTATTAAAATTAAAGAAACAAATTTATGGAATCAGTAAAATAAAAAGAAACTCATAATCAAAGTAAAAAATTATGTTGTCTAAAAGCAAAGTCAATCAAAGCGAAGTTAACCATATAAAACTGAAGCAAAAAAAACAAACTAAAAAAAAATTTTAGTCAAAAGTCATTTGTCCAGCATTTGAACAGATCATTCAGTTTCTATTTTCTCTATTTTCTCACTTTGAACTTACAGCAAACACAGAGAGTACATATGGATGGCAGGCTATTTTTAGATGTTTTCTTATTTATTTCTCATGACTACCTTTCGAGGAAGGTTTATAGATAAAACTAAGGGTAGGAAACTGACAGACATGAAATAACAAATTAATGTAGTAAAAAGTAACTAGTCATTCTTTTCAAACTCTGGTATTTCAGTAAAATGAACATAATTAAAGCTCTCATGTAGCACGGTTTACAGTATTTGAATTGTTATTGAATAACTTGCATTAGACCGGTAGTAAAGGTAGACATCTCAGCCTATGTCTTTTTCACTCTTTATTCAATATCAGGCAACTATTGTTCCCGAAGCATGGAATGTAGTTTGCCACATTGATAAATTATCAAACATGCTCTATATTATTTCTTTCTCTTACTGGAAATTCCTGAAGCATAGTAGCACATTATGTTTTCCTATAAGACCTGCAGTAAAGAAAGCTTTCCTTAAAAATTATTTTTCCAAATGCTTTCCAAATGTATTAGACAGCAGAATCTTAATTTTCATGAATTTTAGTTTATATAATAAAGCCTAAATAAAATTATTTTAATGATCTGACTTTTCCTGGGTAAAGAGGCAGATCCACGTGTGATCAGATGTGCCAAAAGACTTTTTGACTCAAGGGATAAAAAAATATTGAAAAAGATTTCGGATTAAATCTTAATGAAAAAATCTGATATGGACAAATCCAAGCTATTGGATAATAAATACTATAGAAAATCAGAGGATGAATTGATATACATCTGCTGGAGTAGCAAAGAATGACTTCTTGGAACAAGTGAGTTTTAACAAATAAATGTTATGAGACAAAATGTTTGATTTTTTTTCACTCTCTATTCTAGACACCCCTGATTTCCATTTTTAGTTTTTATGGATAATCTACAAATTTTATTAGATATTATTGTGTACATATATACATAGAAATATATGTTTATATAACACATATATAAACATAAACATATATGTATTATTTATTTATCGTTTTTATTTTTAAACATATTTATCATAGGTACTGCTTGTCGAAATTAAAAAGATGTCATAGAGAATAATTTTACTAGATGGGTCAAAAATTACCTATTCAATATTAACCATTTGTTCTTTATTTTGGGATGTTCTTTCTTAAATATGAGATCCTTGCCTTCTGTTCTCGAATCCTGAATATACTGTTACCCAGGTTCCAAGCCCCAAATTCTTTTAGGGCTCTCCTAGGGGGTGTTACTTTCTCCAGGATTTTTATGTGGTGCATAATGCCAGTTTATATCCCCTGGTGAGACTTTGATTCGACTCAGTTTTGTGTCAGATAACTTTTCATACTTGCGATAATTGAATTCAACTGGATGATGATCATCATCATGATCATGATCATGATTAATAATAATGAAAACTATGAAGATTTCTAAAGATGCTGGTAGATTGAACTTATATATTCAAGTATACAGTTTGGTTATTTTCTTTTCCCTCTTTCTCCCTACAGATTGTTCTTAGGGGCAACCACATAAATGGCTGACAGAAATGCCAATGTGATAACTGAATTCGTCCTCCTGGGGTTGACTGACAACCCTGAACTGAATACTGTCCTTTTTGTGCTGTTTCTCTTGATCTATCTCATTACTGTGGTGAGCAACATCTGGGTTATCACAATAATTCTGGCTAGTGCCCAGCTTCATTCTCCCAAGTACTTTTTCCTTTGCCAGTTGGCTTTCTTGGATTTCTGCTATTCCTCAGTCTTTATTCCCAAAATGTTAGTGAACTACATAGCAGGACAGAAGGTTATCTCCTATCACGGTTGCCTCCTTCAGTATTCCTTTGTCAGCATGTTCCTGACCACCGAATGCTTTCTCCTGGCCGCAATGGCGTATGATCGGTATGTTGCCATATGCTACCCACTTCACTACAAAGGTCTCATGACCCCCACGTTGTGCATCCACCTGGTGACTGCTTCATACCTACTAGGTTGTGCTAACTCACTCATTCACTTGAGTGACTTGCTCAGTCTGTCTTTCTGTGGGGCCAACGTCATTAACCATTATTTCTGTGATATTCCATTGCTCTTTCAACTTTCGTGTTCTGACACCCGATACAGTGAGATTCTGTTTATTGTCCTCTCTGGAACGACATCAGTGACTACCTTTCTGATAGTAGTTAGTTCTTATCTGAGGATCCTTCTCACCGTTCTGAAGATACACTCTACGAGGGGCAGATACAAAGCCTTCTCTACATGTGCTTCCCACCTGACAGTGGTGACTCTCTTCTATGGAACGGTGATATTTACGTATCTGGGAACCAGTTCTAGCTACCAACAGGACAGAGCCAAAATCCTGTCCATGTTTTATACCCTTTTGCTGCCAATACTAAACCTTCTGATATACAGTGTGAAAAACACAGAGGCCAAAGAAGCAATGAAAAGAATTATTATGAGAAAAATATTTGCTGAGTGACCATGAGTAGAAACATTTAAGAAATATTTATTGATGCTACAGACAAGTACATTGTTAAATACCTATGGGTCTCGTTGGAGAGAAAAAGGATGGTATTTTTAAGGATTTCAAAACATGGTCATTGGACAAAAATCAAGAAAACAGAAGCGTATTAAATCAAGCAAAAATGAAAGACATTCTGAAGTATAAAATTAAAGATAAAGGTATTATTTGGGTATACTATAAAACCAGAAGGAACCCAGATGTCTTTAAATATTTCTTACTCAAGCTGTAAATTGGTACGGTGAATTTTCTCAATAGTTTTAGGCTGCAATATAAAGAGATAACAAAAATTAACTTCTTAGATCTAGCAAGACCTTATCTGTACACAAAGATATTTCTCTAACAATAACTAAAGAACCATATTTGTTTCTTCTCCTTCTGTACTTTGTGGTCTCCTTGTTTCTGATAAGACTTTTTGCTTTTTCAACTAAACCAGTTATTTAATCTCATGTTATGTCATGTGGGTGAATACAGCCTCCATAATCAGCCTGAAGATATGAGATTGTTTTTATTGCTATTAAAAGCCTCTGTTAGCAGTGCAATGCTGATAATAATCCGTATCTGCATCTGTCTCTATATCTATATATCTACTTATACGCAGTTTGTATGATAAGATTAAGGTATTATGATGTTAGATTCTACTCTAATTCACAGTGGTCAAACAACACTGAATATCTGTAAGTACAACTATTACATTTTTAAATGTTACAAATTATTTAAATTTTTAAGCAAGGGACAGCAAAAAGGATAATACAAGCCTATTATGTTGAGAAATATGAAATTGAAAGTGTCAGAGCACATATTATATTTGCCTCATTATTGAAGAATATCATTAAAGGAAGGAAAGAAGGGATTAGATTTGTTGTATAGGGTTTGAAGGAATACAATTGTAAGAATTTTAAAGTTTTGAGCTAAATACATTTGAAAATCAAAGAAATGTATCCTTAACAATATTCTGACTAGTTAGATGCTATCTGAAAACACATTTCAACTCATTGTATCAAGATTTTGCTATATATGCTATCCCAAGACCAAGAATAAGAATTTCCTCCTCTCTAAAGATTTTCTTGATAATTTTTTTGAGAAAAGTAAATTTCTTCCTGCAATCCTCTATCATTAGACAATGCAGTATAAAAATGAATTGTGAATTTCGTTTTCACTTCTAACTCCTCTTCTGGGCTGTTTATTCCTGTAAGGAAAGGCTGCATCTTATTTAACTTTATAGTTCCAGGATAAGTGGGAAAGTGATTATCACATAGTAGGTGCTCAATACTCATTTGTTTAATATTCGGTCATTAATTACTTCAAATGATTGTTTTCTTGCCTATCATGTACTAGCATATTTGATAATAAAGAGTGAATAAATAGATAAATAAATAAGTATACAAATAAATAAATTAGTTTTTTTCATCTAGTATAGTACAAAAAAAATCAGCTACTTCTTGGAATCAAGTTTTCAATAATATTTAAAGTGATGAATATATAAATAATAGAAACATATGAGAAAGTGTTCTTCATGCAGATTAATGAAATAAATACCTAGTAAAATAATCTTTGACTTATCAAGCTCTATTAAATATGGAGCTTAAGAAGATGATAAAATTGATGATCAGGGACAGTGTTTAGAGAAATAAAAATTTACCAGACCACTCTAGAATGCCTGATGCTAATATGTAGAAGAAAGTTGTAGTTTGGGCCCCAAATCTACTTCAATTATTTATCTAAAGGAAACAAATTGATGTGTATTCTGCATTACCTTTTTAAAAAATAAACAAAGAAAACATCATGATTAATGTAATTACCTAATGGGGGTGCTAATAGTTTAATAAATGTATATGCATAGGTATAATAGATTACTATGTCACTTATATTAAGGACATAAAATAATTATTGATTGAATACTTATTATGTCATCAATAAAACATTCAAGATGTTTTAAATATATAGAATTTAATTTCATTTTCACAAAGTTACTAGTATTGTAACTTTGCAGACAAGGACACTGAGGAACAAGAACTCCAACATCCCCATTTCCTACAATGATTTACGTTCTGTTTCTTTTTCAATAGTACTCTTCACCTTTTAACATGTTGTATCACTAATTTTTGGTATTCCTTTCTATTTCCCTCTGCAGAGAATTTATAATCTGTAAATACTATACTTTATAAGATCAGACTTTCATATCAACATTTGAATCTTTCTTTTTTAGCATCTATGAGTCATTTATACTAGGCGATTAAAGTTAATCCAGAGATTTTAATAAATTTATGAAATTTAACTTAAAGAAATCACATTTTCTGACTTATGCAATAAAATTTTAAATTAAGATTTATAAGAAAAAACTTTTAACTTGAAAATTAAAAAGATAAAATTAAAAAATAACCTCATTATTCTTAGTCAAATGGAAATTTTAAAAATTAACTTTAATATTTGTATAATTTACCACAATAGGAATAATCCTTTTGCTACATGAAAGGTAAATGAAAAGTAACTCTCAGATAAATAATACAAATGTTATATTTTTGCATTATTAAATGGGTAACAAAAAGTAAGTAAAACAAGCAGTTATTACTAGATGATTAAAAAAACAGTGAATTCACCTAAATAAAAGAAGGAAAAAAATGATAAGAAATAGCTAACAATTAATGAATTAGAAAGCAAAAAAATTATTGAACAATATTTATCCAAAAAGAAAATGAAACCATTCTTTAAGTCAAAAAAAAAAAAAGGAAGGAAGAAAGGAAGGAAAGAAGAAAGGAAGGAAGGAAGGGAGGGAGAGAGGGAGGGAAGGAGGGAGAGAGGGAGGGAGGGAGGGAAGAAGAAGAAAGAAAGAAAGAAAGAAAGAAAGAAAGAAAGAAAGAAAGAAAGAAAGAAAGAAAGAAAGAAAGAAAGAAAGAAAGAAAGAAAGAAAGAAAGAAAGAAAGAAAGAAAGAAAGAAAGAAAGAAAGAAAGAAAAGAAACTCACACAAATAAATAAATGACAAGACTAATCCAAGAGAGAAAAAGGAAAGAGAAAATTGAAGAAGTATAGTTAAAAATATGATGAGGTAGGGAATGAAACTATGTTATCATTAAATCAAAAGAGATTTAAAATCTCTGGTCAGACTTTGGCATCTGCCATGACAAAATAAGTGATACAAGAATAGCCTTGCAATCATAAACAACTATGAACATGAACAAAATAGATTTCAATATTGGGAAAATATTAAGCAAGAAAAACTTGCTCCTTGTTATTTTGCAATCATCATGCCTTTGGAGGTGGTATTGACCACTAGTCTCTCCTTTAACTTAACTATCAAGGTTACCTTCTATCAAGTAGGTTGATCCTGGCTTTAAAAAAAATTTTATTAAATTTATTGAGATGGCATTGGTTAATAAAATTATATAGGTTTCAAGTGTACAATTCTATATCATCTATATACCTCATAAACATTATATAAAAAATTAAAAATGTTTTCAATATTTATTGATAATAAAAGTTTATCAGATAAATATACCATAGAGTAAACATATATACACACAAACTAATTAAGAAAAATCTAAGCTATATTGATAACAGCATATAGAAAATATCAGCAATGTGTATGTGTAAAAAATGAGATTTCATAAAAAGAGTTGCTTATTCAAGAAATAATTGTGTGGAAAATCATAATGTAGTGAATGAAACCTCACAAAAAACAATTAAAAAAAAAAACATTTATAGGAGCCAATTGGATGAATAGCAGTGGAGAGAGCCTGTCAAACAGAAGCAAGAAAATGCATAAAAATTGGAGGAATAAATTGTGATAACAGACTCTCTGGTTTTGTACTGTTGAGGTGTTATTTAAACATGATAATCCTATTTTAGGGCTATCCTAAATATCCTTATTTAGTACTCTATGTTTCTAAAGAGATTTTTTTTTGGTTGGAATCAACAGGGTTTCATGAAATAAAATAATTAATAATAGTAATGATTAAAATGGAAGAAAAGAAGGAAGAATGGAGGGAAGGAGGAAAGGAAAAGAAGGAAGAAGGAAGAAAGTAAAGAAGGAAGGAAGGAAGGAA
>NW_011889376.1:113937-126614 GCF_000151845.1 Pteropus vampyrus
ATGTCTGTTGGAACCAAGGCTAAATACAAACATGGTAGGTATGCTTTTTTGTACCTTGGTTCTTGGGCTTGAGGATTGGAGAGTTGTGGCACCTACAAGTGTCACACAGAATGATGGAGGTCAAAGTAAAAGAGAGCCAAAGCTGAGTCTGGATGAGGCCTGTAGGGAAACCCATAAAGATGGGCTGAGGCTTATTTGCTGGAAGATCCCAATATGCCAGCCAGTTGTAACTTACTTTCCAAATTGTGCTTTTTTTGGTCATTCTTGAGTTTAAGTATAATCTTTATAAACACTAATGTCTAGTCTGTATTCTGAGAGGAATTAAATGGGCTTAGTATTCATGCTCTAGGTGAAGTACTAAAGGGAGGGTGGAAGCATCCTCTCAAACAGCATGGTAATCACACCAGGAATTTGAAAACATCTGTGGTTGCCGCATCACAGCCTGTACTTAGATTGCCGCCAATGTATAGTTCTAAGGATGGAGCGGAATGCTGTGAACAGAAGTCAGATACCAATGGTTCCATGGAAAGTGGCATTGGAATATATCAGCCATAGTTTTGATATCAGGTGGCATTTGTTTAAGCTTATCAGATATAATTATAAAGTTAATTGTAATTGCAACCTGAAATCCTATCTAATTGAAGTCACATAACATGTAAGTTAGTACTATACATTTTAAAGAAAAGATTACATGGATATGTGACTATGTGAATATAAATATACATATAATATGTACCAATATTCATATGTTGAAATCCTAATCTTATATCTCAGAATGTAACTGTATTTGGAGATAGATCTATGTAAAGGTAATTAAGTTAAAATGAGATCATTAGGGTAGACCCTAATCCAATACGACCAGTGTCTTTATATAAAAGGATATTGAGAAACAGACATTCAGAGAACAGAGACACGTGAAGACACAGGAAGAAGACTGTCATCTATAAGCCAAGGAGAAAGGCTCCAGAAGAAATCAACCCTGCCAGCACCCTGATCTCAGACCTCTAGATTACAGAACACGGAGAAATAAATTTCTGTTGTTTAAGCCACCAGTCTGTGGTACTTTTTATCGCAGTCCTGACAAACTAATAAAATCAGTATAACCATATATGTATATATATATATATGTATACACATGTGTATATGTATGTGTGTGTCTGAGAATGAATTAAATAAGAAGTAAATGAATGACAGTTCACAGGTGGAGATATTGCTGGCATCTTGATATAAAAATGTCTAAGAAGAATAAAAAGACACTAATAAACTAAACACATTTTATTATAACTTCTTGATATGCAGACAATGGACATTATTCTTAATTTATTTAAATTCAATAGTTATCGTGAAAAATATACTTAATGAATACACACATTTTTACCAAACACTCTTTTCATGGCCTCTTTTACATCTTTGTTCCTCAGACTGTAGATGACGGGATTCAGCATAGGAATCACAATGCTATAAAATATCGAAACTATCATGTCATGGTCCAAAGCATAGCTGGAACTTGGTCTCACATACATGAAGAGGATGGTTCCATGATAAACTGACACTCCAGTTAGGTGAGAACCACATGTAGAAAAGACCTTCCATCTCCCCTCAGCAGAGTGCATCCTCAGAATGGCCAACAGGATGAAAACATAAGAGATCAGGACGATCAGGATAGTAACTATCTCAATAGAGCCCACAAAGCAGAAGAGTAAAAGCTGGTTCATGTGTGTGTCAGAACAGGAAATAGCAAGGAGAGCAGGGATGTCACAAAAGACATGTCTAATTTCATTGGATGCACAGAAGGATAGGCTAAATGTGGCCACTGTGTGTAAAGAAGCATGCAGAATGCCACCGACATAGGAGGCAATAATGAGTGGCACATAGACTCTGGGTGACATGCTAACTGAGTAGAGGAGAGGGTTGTAGATTGCTACATAGCGATCATATGCCATTGCGGCCAAGAGAAAGCATTCCGTGGTCCCAAAAGTAACAAGGAGAAACATCTGTGTTGCACATTCAAAAAGTGAAATAACTTTACTCTTTGACATAAAATCTACCAACATATTTGGGGTAATTGTGGAGGAAAAACAGGCATCCACGGATGACAACACACTCAGAAAATAGTACATGGGATTGTGAAGTCGGGGATCCACCATGACCAATACAATCAGTCCTAAATTTCCTATCAGAGTAAAGAGGTAAATTGCTAGAAACAGGAAGAATAAGATGATCTGCAGTTCAGGCTTGTCTGTGAAACCTTTCAGCATAAACACTGTAACTTCCGTGACATTCGGCATGTTGATACCTCATGGGACAAACTTGAGGAGATTAATAAAATTATAATTCATATTGCTTTGACAAAAATGAGCAATATTGTGGCTCAGGGAAAGTGAACTATGTCTTCATAATTAATTCTCGTCGATGAATAACTTCCCAGCAGCAGTTCTGGAGTCAGTGATGAGACAAGGTATCAAAGGTTGATGCCATTTACTATAGAATCAGATGGAAGATTTGGGTTTTAAAGTACTGGCTCAACTAATGTCATTAACAAAACCATCAAATCAAATGGTTAATTTACCACTGAACTTTATGATCTGTTTTTCTATTGAGTCACATTAAAACACAAGTGAACAGCTAACAATAATTCTTATACAATAGTGGCATTAATTTTTATCTCTCTCTGAGCAATAAAATGAATATTAAAGAGCAAAATAACTAAAATTAAATCTTTAAAATAACTTTAAATGTCGAATGTATTTAATTAAGTTTGTTTGACATATTAAAAACCTAACGAATTGTAATATTTTATGAATTAATCTCTCTAAAATTTTCCAGTTCCATTTAGGTATTCTGAAAATAACTCAAGATTTTTTTGAAGAAAATGGATCACAATCAAATGTAAAATTTTATAATTTATGTTTTGTTCAATTTTTAAAAAAATATTTAGCATTTTATTGTCCTTTTTGGGTAAATATTTGGTAATTTCCACTGCTTTTGGAAATCTAAATTCTTGATAATCTATGTTTTTCTACTCTCAAAATTCTGTGGTGAAAATGGGAAAATGATAAGAAAAAATCAGAAATACAATTTTTCTTTCACAGTATTATACTTGATTATATATTGTTGATTTTGTATTCAATGAAGTCATAATTAGTTCACTATTATTTAAAAGTAATAATTAAGTAACTTCATTTAGATCAGTAGTTAAAACTATAACAGAAGCAAAATAAACAATCATTGCACCTAGACAGAAAATTTAATATTTAAAAGTAAAAAAAAGAAAGAAGTAGTTAGAAAAAATATTTTTCCCTACATAGCCCCATGGTTAATCAAATTAGGAATAAAACTGTTACCTGAACTTGAATTTAAATTTCCACGTTTACCCCTTCCTTTAACACTAGTTTGAGGATATATTTAATTTGTTATTTATTTAATATTTTATATATCCATCCATAGAAAATCTGAATCAGTCTTAATGGCACAACACACAATCTGCTGCAAACAATATTCTGTACATTATTTAAATTCATAATGCGAATCAAACTCCAGTTTCAATATATCGACATGATCCTATCAGTTAGGGAGAGAGTCATTTGAGATAGAATAGTGATAGAAGGAGAAGAAATCAATTCCTAACAATCTTCTGGGAAAGAAGAACTCAGGATTACCTAGAAGAATTGTATCAAGAGAAAACATTTTCATAGAATTATTGCAAAAATTCAAGGCAGAGAAAACAAGATCTTTTCATATGAAACATCAAAGAAGAATTTGAATCCTATGTATTGGAAATAGAGGTTACAACATAACAGGGTAATTGAACCACTTATTTTAATTAATTGAACATTTTGAGCTGCTCTAACACAATAAAATACTTTTAAATATATCATTTTATTTTTTTAAAAAATACTAAATTAATTGGAATAGACCCAAACACATTTTTTTCTTTAATTTAAAAAGTGCCATGGGGAAGGATGACAAGCCTATTAATCAAAGGAACTTAGAGAGGAAGGAATTTATGTAGATGAGATCAAAAGAGAAGTGATAGAAAGAAAAGCAAACTTTAATAAATGTGATAAAATAAATTTATATTTTAGTGCAATTAGGAGTCACTTGCAAAAGCTCAACCCCAATACAATTCTTGCTGTCAGTTCAAATGTACCTGGTACAAGGAAAGTTACACAATATTTAGAATCTGAATGTTCCTCACCCAGCTCCAAAACTGTCATGTGTGATGTTAAGCTTTTCCTGCAAAATTTACTCCTCTTTCAAAAAGCAGAATTTTATATGACAAAACAGACCAAAGAATGTGCAGGCAAGCAGATTAAATGAATATGTAAAATAATAAATATTTAAAGCAATTTTTTAAATGTGTCAATTTTGTTATAAATTTAAGGTACCCATTTAATTGAACTTTTGTCATTGTACATATTTAGTTTTAAAAATTAGGAAATCTTGGGCCACAACGCTAACATTATAACTACATCACTGAAAAACTTTGTTGACTACAGCCTTAAATTAGATATTTTATCTTTCATCTACATAGACTATATTTACTTTGTGATTATTAACATAATACACTTAAACAGTTTTCTATCAGATTAAATCCAACAAATTATATTATGATTCTGTTTTTTCCTCTGTGTACTCTTTAAGTGTCTGGATTAGAAAACAAAGCTTTGTGACTTGTATAATTTGTTGATAATAACGAAAAAAGCAAAAATGCAAAAATATACACACAGATCACCACACTCCCATATGCCACATTGCGGTGGGCTTATTTTGCTTTGGGTAATAAAATAATGAAAAATTACGATGTTAAATACCTGTTAATTGCTCTTAAAACTGTTATTTCTGTTAGATGGGCATGACTGAATCAATATTAGTACGCATAGAAAAGACCCAGAGTTATAAAGAGAAAATGACTATGATTCTTGAAGAATTTTAATAATATAGAATCAAATTTTCTAATTAATGTAACTAGCATTTCAAAACTATAACTAGCCAGAAGAGAGAAAGTGCAGTCAGGAGGATCGCTTCATAAACTATACAAATGTCTACCAATATTTTGTATACTTGCAACTAATAATAAAATTAAATTTAAAAAATACATATATATATAATTTTAATAAAGGGCAAAATTCTGCAAAAATCTTGAGCTCAATATGAAATACTAAGTTTGCAAAGGAGCGGAGAACCAACGGCAGTCACTCACTAAGCCGTAGGAATGGACGTTGACACACATTTATTTTTTTCTTTATAGCCGCTCTCATAGCTAATTAGTGTCAGAGCCAAGATTCAAAACTGGGTCTCCCTCATGGTGCACGCACTTTTCGCCATTTTTTACTGCCTCTTATCATACCATGGCTTCATTCTGCAACTGACCACTCTCACCGCCCCCTCCCACCACCCCCACTGAAATAAACAAAACAATAACCTTGATGCCTTCGGATATTTGTTAAGTCATTAAGGCTAGAGAAACATTTTGAAATAAGTAATAATCTGAAGTGGTTCTAAATTACATACATAGAAAAAATAAACAAGAGAATTATTTTCCTCATTTTATGAAAATATAAGTCTACAGCCATGCTCCCCTGAACAAGCTCGATCCTGTCTGATCTCTAAAGCTAAGCTTGATTGGGCCTGGTTAGTACTTGGATGGGAGACCACCTAGAAAGACCAGGTACTGTAGGCGTAAAAAATTAAAAAATAAGGGATTGTAAGCTGACAAGGTCCTTGCAATCTGTGAAGTCAACCAAAAGTTGCCTCGTCTAAAAAATAAAAAGAAAAAAAAAAAAGAGAAAATATAAGCCCCCAGATAGTTGCATAGGTCAAATGTTTTCTTGCCCTCTACTGATAAATTACCTGATTTTTTAATTTTGAGTTGGTCTGCCTTCTTTCATCAAGAAAATATAAACATACACTCCATTGGGAGCATTCTCATAACTCCTACAAACATAAATCCAATATTTTCAATTTTTTTGTTTGTTTTATTTGAGGAAGAATTGTTTTTCAATTCGTTGGCAGACTGCATAAATCGGATTGTGATGAGTTCATCGATGCAATAGCCAACAATTAAAGAGTTTAGTACTGGGGATTTCATAACATATTTGACCTTGATATTTTAGGTCTTGCCTCCTAAAATATTCCAAAAATGATCTGAAAATTTCTCTTACCTATAGAACAGCAAATGCATGTTTAGGCACATTATGAATGTGGTTTGTTTAGATTGCCTATATCCACTTACTCAACCTTGTTAAAACCCATAGGAGATGCCCGAAGGGGATTATGGCTCAATTACCTTCTGTTTCAAAATAGCAACTTGATGATTTACTCATTAACAAAATAATAAATGGTTCTGGACAAATGTACTATGTGTTGATATTTATAAAATGAATAAAGTTATTTGTCTGGTTTTAAATAATGCCTTAAGAATAAAACACATGTGTTTTGAGAGTAGATAGAAAATTATATGAGACATACTTATACTTAGCTCTGACACTGAGTTGGCACTAACTTCTCTGAGAACAATGTCTTCATCCTGACAAAATAAGTCATTTTATATTGCAGCAATCCATAAAAATGGTGAAGTATAAGGTGAAACCACAATATACCTCTTGCAGAATCTAACAGATGCATTTATAGCCAACCAAATTCACTGCACTTTTACTCTGTTTAAATAATAAACTGCTATTATTTAAATGAATAAAGCGTATACTTGAACTTACTAGATTATTATTAGTAATAATAAATTACAAGTAATAAAAAAGCCCCCAAAAGCCATAGAAGTGTGGTGGAAACATTAAAAGTTTAAAACTTTGTAGGACTATAAGCCGTATTACTTTGTCAATTCTGAATACCAATCCAAAATTTATGCAGATTAAATAAAAATAATCTATCAATCATTCAATCAATAGATATATACACAAACAATAAGCTCATGCACAGATGCACCTAGGACCAAAAGAGAAAAATTTAACGTTGATAGACAGGTGACCCAGTAAAATTTTTATTTTTCGTCAGTTTTCCAGAAGCTCCCCCTCCTTACACAGGCTCAATCAGAGTATTAAAAAAGGACCGTGAGAAACTGATACACCGTTATAAACCACTCAAGATCTCAGGAATATGCAACACATACTCTCCTTGAAAAGGACAGGACTTCACCTGGAGGGAAAAAATGCGGAGGAGAATGTCACTCGAGTAGGGCAGGTACACTCGGAAGGAAAGCGTCAGCAGAGAGGTAGCTTCTGGAAGACGTAGGCAAGTACTTTAGAAAGTACTGTTGCAGCAATATCTAATGTCTAAAGTGCACAGTAGGCCTCCGGCTGTCAAGATCTGTTTAGACATAAGAAACTGCAGGTAGAAAGTACTCCTGAAACAAGCTTAGCCCTGAGAACTAAAGTGGCCATACAATAATATTTTAAGACCATCATAACAACGCAAGAGCACCCCAGAAGCCTCCCTTATTCTGTCTTGGAGTAACTATCTTCCCTGTAAAGATAACCTTATTCTGAAGCAACGATTAATTTAGATAATTGCTAGTTTTTTTTAAAGTTGGGGTCATTGAGTTTTAATAAACGTAAAATTTACCATTTATAGGTGTCAGTAGTAGAAATTTTAATAGACATATGTGATTGTGTAACCACAGAATATTTTCATCTCCTTAAAAAGTCTCCTCTTAACCATATTGTAGTCAATCAGCTCCTTTTACACCCCCACCTCCCACCGGTTCTGACACAAACAGATGCATCCGATGTGTTTTCCATTGTTACAACTTGGCCTGGTCCAGAAGGTGATAGAAGTGAAATAACATCATATGCAACCTTTGGAGTTTGGTTCCTTTCACTTAGCAGGATGTATTTAAGAGTCATCTTTGTCCTTGAACATATCAGCATTCATTCCTCTTAATTACTAGACAGTATTCCATCTTAAAGTTGCACCAGGTCAGTTTATCCATTCAATAGTTGCTGGGCATTTGGACTGTTTCTAATTTTAGAATATAGTGACTAGGACTGCTATGAACATTGGCGTACAGGTCATTGTGTCTTCGCATGTTTTCTTTTGTCTCAGGTAAATAACACAGAGTGAGATTGCTGGATCAGACACACTTTTGCTTTCCTACCAGAATGGATGAAAACACCAGTTGCTCTGCATCGTTGCAAGCCCTTTGGACTGTCATTTATTATTATACTTTTAAAATTCTAGTCATTCCAATGACTAAGTGCAGGGAGCACGATGTGGTTTTAAATCATATTTCCTTAATTACAAATGATGTAGAATATTTTTTAATATGCTTAAATAACATCTATGCATCTTCTCTGGTAAAATGTCTATTCACGTTTATACACATTTTTTATTGTTTATCTTTCCTTTTTTATATTTTTGAGATTTGAGTGTTCTTTATATATTTTGGGTTCATGTTCTTTATCAAATAACTGTGTAGCAAATATTTTGTAAAAATCTGTGGTTTATACATTCCCTCAAGTGTCTTTGACGAAGCAGATTTTAAATGTGATAAAATATAATATATCATTTTTTGCTCCTATGGTTCATGCGTTGTGTATTTTATAGAAAAATTTGTGACTAATCTATGGCCACACAAAACTTGTCATAGTTTTTCTCTAGAAATGTTATAGTAATAGCTTTTATACTAAGATCTAAGATTCATTTTGAGACAACTTTTATATATAACAATTTTATATATGATACAAAAATGAGTCAATCAATGTCTTTTTTTTGTGATGCAAGTCTTTTCTACATATTCGGCATCATAATATATAGCATAAAAAATACTATCCTTGTTCCATGGATTTTCCTTAATAACTTTGTCAAAAATCAATTGACTATATTACTTGTCTCTACTGCTAAAGAATCTATTCTGTTGCATTGATGTAGACATCTATTTTTTTCAACAATGCCATACTTTCTTGATTATTTTAGCTTTTGGTATAGCTTAAAATCAGATTATGAGCCCTACATTATTCTACTTTTTCAAAATTGCTTTGCCTACCTTAGTTCCTTTGTCTTTTTTATAAATTATAGAATTAACTTGTCAATTTCTGCAACAAAAAAAAAATGCTTGTTTAGTTTGAAGTAGTGTTGCATCGAATATATAGATCATTTCAATGGTATTTAGTTAACAGACCGTTAACAATTAAGCTGCCTATCAGTATCTTCCTTCCTTCCTTTCTTTCCTTTTTACTTTTTTTCCTTCTCTTAAAATTCAAATTGCATACCAACATTCCCCACCTTCTAATTTAGAAACTCTGGGTGTAGAGTTTTAGTTATCTATCTCTTTTTCACAATTTTTTTCTTGAATTTTTTAAAATAAGTTTATTTATTTAAATTAGTTTCAAGTATACAGTACATGGTTAGACATCTATAATATTCATAAAATAATCCCCCCAATTGCTCCCTCCCTCGGCCCTCAACTCAGCCATAATATTCATGCTAACCACACTCCTTCTGCCATGCTCCCCGTGCCCAACTTTCAACTACTAATTTGTACTTCTTTAAGCCTTCACCCCATTCTCCCAGTCTCCCAACTCCCCACCCCTCTGTCCGTCACCAAATTGTCCACTATATTTGTGAGTCTATTTTAGATTAGTTCTTTTTGCTCCTTAGATACCACATATAAGTGAAATCATATAGTATCTATCTTTCTCTCTCTGACTTATTTCATTCAGCATAATAACCTCTAGGTCCATCCATGTTGTTGCAAATGTTAGGATTTCATTTTTTTAATGGCTGAGTAATATTCCATTGTATATAAAAACCATAATTTCTTTATCCAATCGACTGTTGATGGGCGTTTAAGTTGCTTCCATATCTTGGCTATTGTAAATTGTGCTGCCATGAATATTGGAGTGTATAGATCTTTACGAATTATTGTTTTGTTTTTAGGGTTTTTTTAATAAATGTCCAGAAAAGCAATTACTGGGTCAAAAGGTATATCCATTTTTAATTTTTCGAGGAGCCTCCATATTGTTTTCCATAGTGGTTGTACCAATTTGCAATCCCACCAACAATGTATGAGGGTTCCCTTTTCTCCAATCCTCGCCAACACTTGTTGTTTTTTAATTTATTGATGATAGCCATTCTGACAAGTGTGAGGTGATATCTTATTGTGGTTTTAATTTGCATTTCTCTGATGATTAGCAACCTTCAGTATCTTTTCATATGTCTGTTAGCCATCTGTATTTCCTCTTTGGAGAAGTATCTGTTCAGGTCTTCTGCCCATTTTTTAATTAGATTGTTTGTATTTTTGTTGTTGAGTTGTATAAGTTCTTTATAAATTTTGAATATTAACCCCATTATCAGATGTATCATTAGCAAATATCTCCTCCCATTCAGTTGATCGTCTTTTTGTTTTGTTGATGGTTTCCTTTGCTGTACAAAAAATTTTTAGTTTGATGTAGTCGCATTTGTTTATTTTTCTTTTGTTTCTCTTGCCTGAGGTGATATATCTGAAAAGAAATTTCTGTTAGTAATATCAGAGAGTTTACTGCCTGTGTTTTCTTCTAGAAGTTTTATGGTTTCGGGTCTAAGTCTTTAATCTATTTTGAGTCTATTTTTGTATATGGTGTAAAAAGATAGTCCAGCTTCTTCTTCTTCTTTTTTTTTTTTTTGCTTGTATCTGTCTAATTTTCCCAACACCATTTATTGCAGAGACTGTCTTTAACCCATTGTATATTCTTACCTCCTTTGTCATATATTAAGTGAGAGTTTAGGTATGGATTTATTTTTAGTCTCTCTATTCTGTTCCATTGATCAACGTATTTGTTTTTATGCCAGTACCATGCTGTTTGATTACTGTAGGCTTGTAGTATAGTTTGATATCAGGTAGTGTGATACCTCCAACTTTGTTCTTCTTTCTCAAGATTGCCATGACTATTCGGCGATTTGTAGGGCATATATAAATTCTAAGATTATTTGTTCTAGCTCTAAGAAAAATGCCATTGGTATTTTGATAGGGATTGCATTGAATATATAGATTGCTTTGGGTAGTATGGCCATTTTAACAATGTTGATTCTTCCTACCCATGAACAGGGTATATGCTTCCATTTATTTGTATCTTCTTCGATTTCTTTTTTCAATGACATAATTTTCTAAAAACAGGTCTTCTACTTTCTTGGTTAATTTGATTCCCAGGTATTTTATAGTTTTTGATGCAATTGTAAATGACATTGTTTTCTTAATTTCTCTTTCCAAAAGTTCATCATTGGTGTAAAAAATGCCACTAACTTCTGAATATTTATTTTGTAACCTGCTACTTTACTGAATTCATTGCTCAGTTCTAACAATTTTTTTGGTGGAATCTTTAGGGTTCTCTGTATATACTGTCATGTCATTGGCAGATAACAAGAATTTTACTTCTTCCTTTCTAATTCAGATGCCTTTTATTTCTCTTTCTTGTCTTATTGCTGTGCCTAAAACTTTCAATACAGTGTTGAAGAGGAGCGGTGAAAGTGGGCATCCTTGTCTTGTTCCTCATCTTAAGGAAAACGCCCTTAGCCTTTCCCCATTGAGTATTATGTTAGCTGTAGGTTTGTCATGTATGGCCTTTATTATGTTGTAGTATGTTCCCTCTATTCCCACTTTGCTGAGAGTTTTTATCATAAATGGATGCTAGATTTTGTTGAACACTTTTTCTTCATCTATTGATACAATCATATGATTTTTATCTTTCGTTTTGTTAATGTGGTGTATCACATTAATTGATTTGCAGATATTGAACCAAGCTTGCATTCCAGGAATAAATGCATCATGATTATGTATAAGATTTTTAATGAAATGCTGAATTCAGTTTGCTAATATTTTGTTGAGGATTTTGCACAATTTTTAAAGAACTTCTTTAAGTATACAGCTGCATACTAGTCTACAGATTAGTATATACGCACAGTAAAATAATAAAGACTCTATAAACCTCAATTTTTGACCTTACCCTCTGCCACACTCTAATATTCTAATGTTCTATTACATAGAATGCTACAGTTACTGGTATACTGTCCCATCTCTGCTGTCAATACTTATTCATGTATTCATCTTATCTCCTCTATTAATGAGCTTAAATATATTTCTCATATCACTTAGAAGAGTAGAACCTTAAAAGTTAAATAAGTATAGTAATCTTTATTAAATTATTGTAAATTCTGTCATAACTTATGCTTTTAGATTATTTCATTATGTATATGTTTAGAGGATCTGAGAAAAGAAAATAGGTTATATTCCCAGGAAGAAGATACTGGATTTCAGAGAATTTCAGTTATCGATTCAATGATACATTGCTATTTAGTATCAGAGCTAGGTCTATGTTGTATATCATTAAATTTCTTTTCCAGTTCTAGTGCAATTCTTTTTCTACTGAATGATTATTTTATATCAGAGGTCACTTTCATCATATAGTTTAGAGCTTCAGAATAACTCTTCTTTAATATGAAAAAAAAAACACACACAAAAACACTAAAGTTATCTTGTTACTTTGTTGTCCCAGAAGAGAATCGGTGTGTTTTATTCATGGAGCGAGCATCCCTGAGGATTTCAAGAAGCACTTGAGAACCTGGTAGGAGGGTTCAAATGCTTAATATTTATAGCATACTTTAATTGAGTAAGAAGCTCATTTCCTCAGGTAAGAGAAAAGGTTTTTCATTACTACAAAAATATGGCAGAATTTAGAACCTTAAGTCTC